>NC_041402.2:34683087-34983087 GCF_900747795.2 Erpetoichthys calabaricus
TCAGCCCACAGCCTCTGTCTCGGATTAGCGCAAATATATTGCTCCTGCAAGTCAACTATGATTCTTAGCATGATGAGAGAAGTCACAAAATCAACCGGAATGTTCAAGCAAATTATAGAAAAACAAACCCCAAGGCAGACGTGTGAGTGAGGAGGTCCTGCCTCCACATTCCCTTGGCCCGCAGCGTCTCTCTTGAATTTGCGCAAATAAATCGCTCCTGCGAGTGAACTATGATACTTAGCACAATGGGAGAAGTCACAAAATCAACTAGAATGTTCAAGAAAATTATAGAAAAAAAAACAATCTAAATCCGTTAAATAGTTCTCTCGTGAAAAGCAGACAGACAGACAGATGTTGTATTTTATATAGATATATATTTTCTTTCTTTCTTTCTTTCTTTCTTTCTTTCTTTCTTTCTTTCTTTCTTTCTTTCTTTCTTTCTGCCATCACATCATACAGGTGGGTGCTGCACATTAGTGGGGTTATCTGAATCAGAATCCTCTTATGTGATATCATCTACTCTTGCATTCTGTTCTGCACTTGTAATATTACGACTGTACTATCGTATCGTATTGAGGATTACTTGTGTTCTGTTCTGTGTATTGGATTGGATTTACCCCCCTTGTTATTTGACACCCACTATGTTGGACCTTGTCAAGGGGTCTCTCTCTGAACTGCCTTTCCCAAGGTTTCTTCCTTTTTTTTCCCACCCCCTACCAGGGTTTTTTTTTTTTTTTGTCTTCTTAGAGAATCAAGGCTGGGGGGCTGTCAAAGGGCAGGGTCTGTTAAGGTTTACTGCGACACTCCCTCCTTATTTGATTTTAGGCTATACAAACATACATTGTATAGTATTGTTATACTATGTAATTGTGTGGGTTAGAAAAGTCCAATATAAGTGTAATTAATTATCATTTCTTAATTATAATTAATTAATTATCATTAATTTTTTTAATTATCATTATCAATTATCATCGATACCCCCCAGCAACCCTGCACTAGATTAGGAGGTCTGAGGATGTGACGTTAAGTACAAACTGGTGGATTATTTCACAGACGAGGGTCAGTCCGACCGTCTGCGCCACCAAGTCTGGAGGAGTGGAGCCCCGTAAAGGACCACCTGGTGCACATCTGGACTCTGACAGGTCTGCTGCAGTTGGCTTGTTGTACTGATGATTACTGGACAGTCCAGAGGCGCTGATGCACGTCTAGTACAGTAAATTAGAAGAGTCAAGAGCATCTAATTGTTCACTCCTGGCCAACGGCTTGGCAAACAGGCTTTAACTTCTCACCTGGCTTACAGATGGACATTTCTTGTAAGGTGGCTGTGCTGTCTATCGTAGGAGGAAGAAATAAACACAACGGGATGTGAGGCACCGGATTTGTATGACAGGCAAGAAGCGAAGGGAAAGACATGTGGAGGACAGCCTTGACATTATGATGGAGGAGAGGCCCACCAATCTCATTGACACATCTCATTGCACACTTAACATATTTATCTTATGTAAATGAGGAAGTCATGCATATGTAATAAGGCATTGTGGAGTGCAGATAGGGAAGTGGGCGTGTCACAGCCACGAGGTTGTCCAGGCCCCTCCATGTTGGCGCTGCCGTCATCGTCTGTGAGCCAAGTGTTACTCACCAGGGCTAGAAGTCCTTCAGGTGCTCTTTGGAATTAACTGGTCGGCGGAATCTCTGTCACTATTCACTTTTATCACGTGCTTTAGTAATGTTCAACACAACAAAACAGAAAACATTAATTAGTTGAATTACAAAATAAGAAAAAATACAAATGAGACATCCTCAGTCAAATACTCATAGGTATGGACATTCCAAAATGATTTTATAGTTAAACACAGCTCAGGACCAGTGGGCTCTCCGTCTTCAGACACTGGTGGGCTTATCTCTGCTATGCTACAGCCAAGGCTGGTGCCCTGGTTCAAATTTTCCTTTGGGTGGTTAAATGTTTTTGTTGTTATATTAGAATTGTTCATATTCTGTTATTCTCTGTCTTTGTAATTTGTGTGACAGCACTGTTATGATTCACCTCACAAATGGCCAAGGTGGAGTTAGGTCTTCAAAAACAAGGAAGCAGTTTAGGGTCTCACCCAGAGGAGGTGCACCAAAAGGCAGCCTAGCTTCTACTCTCAGTGGCTGGCTTTGGCCTACACTTGGCAAACAATGCACATCTTCTCTCAAAGCCTGAAAATCGATACTTTAATGTCCCGAAACAGACTCAGAATGCCCCACAAGGAAGAGAACTGCCATAAACCCCTGGCTTGTATAGGGTCAGACCACAGGAAATCCTGATTACAGGAAAGGAAAAATGCAAGAAAAGGTTCAAAAGAGCAAAGAAAATCCTCCAAAAAAGGCAAAAAATTTTCAAAGATACTCCAAAAAGAACAATCTATAAGGGAAACCGAAAACCAAAGCAAAAAGGTTGAAAAGCCGATAGTCAGAATTCAAGGAAAGAGCAAAATACTCAGAATGAGCACCAGAGCCCATTCAAAATGAGCTGCCAAGGGAGTCTTCACTTCCCAGCCTGCCTTTTATAAGCCTGGGGTCCCCTTAAGGGTGACGAATGGGTGGTCCTGCCTTTTGGGGATCCACCCACTAGAAATTGTAAGACATACAAAGATACTAAAGAATAACAGAACAGAATAAAAATAGCAGCGAGTACATAATGAAACAAATAAGACGTGAACTGAACAATATTATAAAAAAAAACAATAATAAAAAAGAACAAAGAAGATAAAAAGAAGCACTTTAAAGCTGAGCCAGGGGAGGAAACCTGGCTTGACCATGCCAAGTATGATTTTCGTTGATATGGCATTGTTTGTTAATTTTGCGGTTTTATTTTCTGTCTGTATTACCTCCTGTTTGTGAGGCCTAAGGAGGCAGGGCCACCTACTTACAAAGCTGGGCTGGGGGCCCAGGAGCTCTTAAGCCAGAACTAAAGAGGGACCACCAGCTTCGACTTTGTCTCCTTGCTTTTGATTCCCATTTTGGTGGTTTGTGCTTCTGATTTTCAATTCCCATTTTTTTTTTTGACCCCCATGATATTTCTGCACTTTTTATTGCTCCTGACATTGGTTTGGTGTCCTTTGTGATCTTAACTCTTTGAGGGCTGAATATTTTTTCGGCGGCCGGCAGAAGTGCACAGTCATCGGAGCTAAAAGCGGATATGGTGAGAGAGCAAAGCAGAATACTCCATAGACAATGTTTTGCATATTATTGTTGAATCGGACTCTGACTTATCGTACGCCGATTCTGATGCAAGCAATCTGGAGATCAAAAATGAAAGTGATGTGCCAACATCAGCTGATCATATTGCTGAATGTGTTCGTGTAGAGGCTGACAGCTGTGTGAAGACACCACTAGATAGATAGATAGATAGATAGATAGATAGATAGATAGATAGATAGATAGATAGATAGATAGATAGATAGATATGAAAGGCACCATATACTTTATTTAGTGTCCAGGAAACAAGTCCACATAAAAGAAAGAGGTAGGAGTGATCAGAGAAATAGAGAAAAAGGTAGAAAATATAAAGTCGTACACGAGCTGCTGGATAAGCTGCCACTTGCCGCAGCGCCTGAGTCAAACTGCTATATGTATATATACTGTATATTAACATATATGTTGTTATATCCGCCTTGAAAGAGTTAATACATCTTTAAATAGTTTTTAATTAGATTTTCCTCCCATCCTTTGTGTGAATCATTTTTAATTCCGCTTGTTTTGGGCCTGTGTAGGCCGTCAGCCTGTAACTAGAGTTTGGGGATAGGCCGCCAACAGAGGTGAGGCCTGCTTTTATTTATTTATTTATTTATTTATGTATGTATTTATTTATTGTTCAGATGACACTGCAAGTCTGGCCGCCTGTCTTTGACATGTGGGATTGTCCAGTGCTGAATCACACAGTCACCACACGTTAAACACTCGGGAAGGAAGAGATCTCATCAAACGGCCGAAGGTCAGTCTTCACAAGATTTTACAAACTAAAACATCTGACAAATGAGACACCACCTTCAAGTCCTTCAAGCCAGTGTGTCTCCTTTCAGTGTTTATCGGAAGTACTGACCCTCGTGGAAGTTTTCACGCTTTATTTGTATACCACCTGGAATCCCAATGGATTGAATTTGGCTTTTTTGACTCTGAGCAACAGAAAAAGACTCTTTAATGTCAAAGTGAAAACAGATCTAGGCAAGGTCAGTCAGTCAGTTGTTTTCCAACCCGCTATATCCTAACACAGGGTCACGGGGGTCTGCTGGAGCCAATCCCAGCCAGCACAGGGCACAAGGCTGGACCAAACCCCAGGCAGGGCACACACATACACACACCAAGCACACACTGGGGACAATTTAGAATCACCAATGCACCTAACCTGCATGTCTTTGGAATGTGGGAGGAAACCGGAGCACCCGGAGAGAGAACCGGGGAGAACATGCAAACTCCACGCAGGGAGGACCTGGGAAATGAACCCAGGTCTCCTTACTGTGAGGCAGCAGCCTACCACTGCGCTACCCTGCTGCCTCTAGGCAAGGTGGTCTAAATGAATTGCAAATTAACTCTTTGAGGGCTAAATTTTGTTTTTTTTTTCAGTTTTGGCTGAAGGCTGAATATTTTTTCCAAAAAACTCAGTTTTTGGAAAAGCGCACAAAGTAATGGTTATGACAAATGTCCCTGTGTTATATGTTCCATGAGCCTCTGCACCAGTGTTTCCCAACCTTTTTGCCCTTGCGGAACCCTTGAAATAATATTCATGTTCTAGGGAACGCAAACATAACAATTATCTCATTATTGGTAGTTTTTTAATTTGTAAATTTAAAGATCATAAGGAAAACATGTATAACATAATCTTCTTATATAATACACTACCGTGGCTGTCCGTTTGTCTGTCCAGGATTTTAAATCACTTGTAGCTCACAAACCATTTGCCCGATTGACCTTAAATTTGGTAGACATGTACTACGTGACGTCTACTGTCCACTTTCTGGGTGATGGTTGACCACCAAGGTTATTCCTGTTTTTATTTTTATTTCATTGTAGGATCAACTCTCGGCAGTGGCCAGCTGGGTGGCCATGCATCACATGTGTACGGGCGCCGTTCTCATTCCTACCACCTTTGCCGTCACTTCCCCTACCTCTTCATATCTTAAATCACTCTTGAGGCAAATTGAAAACTTAAGTGCCAACTTAAGTGAAAAATTTAAGAAAACATACTAAGTAATTGCAACACAAACACTGACTTCATCAGTTTAAACGTGAAAAGATGCCGATGAAAGAAGAGAAGAAGTGGGCTGCTAGTGTGGAGAAAAGAAAAGCCCTAAGGTTTCATGGAACCCTGGTTGAGAAAAGCCGCTCTACACTAAGTGAATTCACATACCTATCACACAGTAGAGTCCCGCAAGGTATGGTAACGTTAGAAGCAGCCAATGGTGGGCACTGGCGCATTACACTGCTTGAGGTATGTGGTATAGCGGTGCCTCTGTTTCAGTTGGCTGTTCCTGCATACTATAACTGCTGCTGATCATCCATCTTCGATCAGCCGTCTTTGTGTAGCTGGCAGCAGCCGTCATTAGAATATTAGGACAATCTAGGTGAGAGCAGGCCATTCAGCCCAACAAAGCTTGCCAGTCCTACCCACTTATTTCTAGTCGAGTTTTGAAAGTCCCTAATGTCTTACTGTCTACAATTATACTTGATAGCTTATTCCAAGTGTCTGTGTAAAGAAAAACTTCCTAATGTTTGTGTGAAATTTACCCTTAACAAGTTTCCAACTGTGTCCCCATGTTCTTGATGAACTCATTTTAAAGTCACAATCTTGATCCACTGGACTGATTCCCTTCATAATTTTAAACACTTCAGTCATGTCTCCTCTTCATCTTCTTTATCTTAAACTGTAAAGGCTCAGCTCTTTTAATCTTTCTTCATAATTCATCCCCTGTAGCCCTGGAATCAGCCTAGTCGCTCTTCTCTGGACCTTCTCTAGTGCTGCTGTGTCCTTTTTGTAGCCTGGAGACCAAAACTGCACCCAGTACTCCAGATGAGGCCTTACCAGTGTGTTATAAAGACTTGAGCAGAACCTCCTTGGACTTGTACTCCACACATCAAGGCGCTATATAACCTGACATTCTGTTAGCCTTCTTAATGGCTTCTGAACACTGTCTGGAAGGTGATAGTGCACTACGACTCCTAAGTCTTTTCAATAAGGTGTACTCTCAATTTTCCGACCTCCCATTGTGTATTCAGACCTCACATTTTCACTTCCTATGTGTGATATTTACATTTACTGACATTAAATTTCATCTGCTGCCTGTATGCTGTCCAAGTCCTTCTGTAATAACTAAACAGATTCGAGATTATCTGGTAATCCACCTACCTTGGTATCATCTGAAAATCTAAAAACTCATTGTGTTGCCATCAGTGGCTGTCTTTAATCATCCATCTTCGGGCAGCCATCTTTTGTGTAGCTGGCAGTGACAGAGGTCACAATATGCAGCAGCAGCGGTACCAGTGTAAGACGTGCTGCAGACGCATACTGCTAGCAAACGGAGCTGAACCGTAACATAACAGCGGGTTTTGTTGGCGTTTACAACTGATTACCGCCCTCTACCCCTGGATGTCGACACAAGTTGACACCCGGCCTGAAAGAGTTAAAGAAAGCAACATAACTGATATGCTGAGTTCACTCCCTTCAAGGCAGTGTGTAGCAGGTGGTCCTTTGTCAGCCATGACGGCCTTCATTCTGAGTGCACAGGTCTCTCTCTCTAGCAGCTTTGCACCTCTGGACACAGCAGATTTTCCCTAACTGGTCAGGCTCTGTCAGGTGCCATGCTAATCATGAATGACCAGCCATCATCAAGTCCAGCTGCAAATTCTTACCTGGACTGAGATCTGGACTCTGACTTGGTCACTCCAGGACAACCCCATTGTTGTTTTTAGCCCATTCCTGTGTAGCTTTGACTTGGAGTTGTCGTCTTACTAAAATACAAATCTTCACCTAGTGGCGCAGGTTGTGTCAGGTTTTCCTTCAGGATTTCTCTGCATTTTGTTGCACTCCTTCTACCCTCACGTTCCTTTCAGGGCTCACTGCAAAGAAGCACCCTACACAGCCTCATGGTGAAGCCACCATGCTTCACAGTGGGGATGGTGTGTTTTGCTTTAAACATGGCATTTCATCTTCTTCTTATTCAGCTGCTCCTATTCAGGGGTCACCCCAGTGGGCCGTCCATTTCCATCTGTCCCTGTCCTTGACATCATTTTCTGCCACACCAACTGCCTTCTTGTCTCCCACACTACATCCATTAACCTCCTCTTTTCCTCTTACCTGGCTGTTCCATCCTCAACACTCTTTTCCCGATGTGTCCTGATCTCAACGTAGAGTCTGTCACTTGGTCACCAAACTGTCATACTTGTGTTGTCCCTCTAAGATACTCATTCCTAATCCTGTCTACCCTCGTTACTCCGTGTGAAAATCGTAGCGTCTTCAGCTCTGCCACTTCCAGCTCTGTCTCCAAACCATACAACATAGCTGGTCTCACTACTGTTTTATAGACCACCCCAGGTACTCTCCTATCACAAATCACTCCTGCCACTCTTCTTCACCCTGTCTGCACTCTCTTCTTCACCTCTCTGCCTCATCCCTCTGTTGCTTTGGACTGTTAAACCCAAGTATTTCGATTTGTCTACCTTCACCACCTCTGCTCCTTGCAGTCTCACCCTTCCACCACCTTCCTTCTCATTCACACACATATACTCCGTTGTACTCCTACTGACTCTCATTCCCCTTGTCTCCTCTCCAGGTTCGCCTCAACCTGCTGTCTACTCCCACCACAGACCACAATGTCATCTGCGAACATCACATTCCAGGGAGACTCCTGTCTGACCTCATCTGTCATCCTGTCCATCACCTTTGCAAACAGGACCTGATCACTTGACGTAATCCTACTTTCACCTTGAACCATTTCATATGATGGCCAATCTATATATATAATTCACTAAGTCCATGGCAAGCAAGACGCATGCAAGACAGCCACGCCCGCCAACTCACAGAGCCCCGCCCACCAACAATTCGCACAAGAGCGAAAGCATTTGCCAAAAATGTTTTCATTAATCAAGAATGAAAGTCGGAGGTTTAAAGACGATCATATACCATCGTAGTTCCGACCATAAACGATGCCGACTGGCGATCTGGCAGCGTTATTCCCATGATCCGCCAGGCAACCAAAGTCTTTGAGTTCCGGGGAGAGTATGGTTGCAAAGCTGAAACTTAAAGGAATTGATGGAAGGGCACCACCAGGTGTGGAGCCTTTGGATGAATTAGATTCAACACGGGAAACCTCACCTGGCCCGGACAAACAGAACAATGAAAAGTCAATGTGGCTCAGAGGTGCATGTGGATTGTAGCAGATGCGAAAACAACTGAGGCGGTGTGTGGAAAATGAATAGTCAACATGACTCACAAGTGCATGTGGACTGTACACAGACGAAAGCAATTCAGGTGAGGAGTTGGGGACGGGCACATGAGCAGGCAGTGCGTACTGAACGATGACTAAGAGATGACTGTTCACCCATCAATACATCGTCCTCACTAGGCGTCCTTCCCCTCACACCCTGTTCCGCCCTCCGCGCACGACTGCCGTCCATCCCCGTCCCTCGCTCTGGGAGGTGGGGTCGCGGCAGTGGTCCTCCAGTTTTCAGTCACAGACAGTTGTATGTTGTTCTCTCCAGAGTTCCCTTACAGTCGTATCCTCAAACCCACCCCATAAGAAGAAGCATGTTTGTCGCGGATGTGAATCGCTGTATGCGGCATGTAAAACAGTTTGTTTGTCGTGGATGTGAATCGCTGTATGCAGAGTGTAAAACAGTTTGTTTGTCACGGATGTGAATCGCTGTATGCAGCGTGTAAAACAGTTTGTTTGTCGCAGATGTGAATCGCTGTATGCGGAGTGTAAAACAGTTTGTTTGTCACGGATGTGAATCGCTGTATGCGGAGTGTAAAACAGTTTGTTTGTCACGGATGTGAATCGCTGTATGCAGAGTGTAAAACAGTTTGTTTGTCACGGATGTGAATCGCTGTATGCAGCGTGTAAAACAGTTTGTTTGTCGCAGATGTGAATCGCTGTATGCGGAGTGTAAAACAGTTTGTTTGTCACGGATGTGAATCGCTGTATGCAGCGTGTAAAACAGTTTGTTTGTCGCAGATGTGAATCGCTGTATGCGGAGTGTAAAACAGTTTGTTTGTCACGGATGTGAATCGCTGTATGCAGAGTGTAAAACAGTTTGTTTGTCACGGATGTGAATCGCTGTATGCAGCGTGTAAAACAGTTTGTTTGTCGCAGATGTGAATCGCTGTATGCGGAGTGTAAAACAGTTTGTTTGTCACGGATGTGAATCGCTGTATGCAGAGTGTAAAACAGTTTGTTTGTCACGGATGTGAATCGCTGTATGCAGCGTGTAAAACAGTTTGTTTGTCGCAGATGTGAATCGCTGTATGCGGAGTGTAAAACAGTTTGTTTGTCACGGATGTGAATCGCTGTATGCGGAGTGTAAAACAGTTTGTTTGTCACGGATGTGAATCGCTGTATGCAGCGTGTAAAACAGTTTGTTTGTCGCAGATGTGAATCACTGTATGCGGCTTGTAAAACAGTTTGCGAGGGGTATCCCATGGTCTTACAGTTGGTGGGAGAGTCTCTGTTAGTTGCTCTTGCGAGCGGGCACATGACCAGGCAGTGTGTATGCTTCAAGAGCGAGGGTGGACGCGACAGCACCATCTAAGAAGAATCATATTTGTTGCGGATGTGAATCGTTGTATGCAGCGTGTAAAACAATTTGTTTGTCGCGGATGTGAATCGCTGTATGCAGCATGTAAAACAGTTTGCGAGGGGTATCCCATGGTCTTAGCAGTGTCTATGCTTCGATGTGAATCGCTGTATGCAGTGTGTAAAACGCTGTGTATGTTGCCCTCTCCAGAGTTCCATCTTTCATTCACCTACAGTCGTATCCTCAAAACCAACCCCATTTGGACAACTGTGTCTTTCAGGAAGTGTTCACCCATCAATACATAATCATGCGGCGTATGCTACGCCTCAGGTTGGCTAGTAAGGCTTCATTTATTTCTTACCAGACAACCCAGAACCTTCTTCCAGCTGACATCTGAGCCTCCTGGGCGCTTTCTGCCAAGATGTCATGTTTGTTGGTTTGCACCCCAACACCATAACATCCATGGGGGAGGAGTGAAAGCTTTAGATTTGTCAAAAATTTTGATCTCCGGTTCTCGACGGATCTTGACGTTTTATTGTCCCCTGATATCTCCATGATGTGTTTGTCTGTGTGTCACAGTTTTGTCTTGAGCTAAAATGGCTGCATGGAAAAACACCAAACTCGAAACGTAAACCAGTTATGAGATGACGATGTGCGAAATCATGCAAGAGAAAGAGGCACTCTAGGGTAACCCCCTGTAATTCTGCAATTAATTAGGAATTCTTCTCATCAATTGCTGCCGTAATGACCTTTTTTATGATCAGAAAGATCAGCATCAGAGCGATAAATAATTACTGAAATGTTCTAGAATAGTTTGGGTAGCTTGGTTCATAGGGCTCAAAGCCTACTGACGCTCATGTGCGAATTTGTGTTTTTAACAGTAGCTTTCTGTTTGCGCCCCTCTCCTGACTGGTGAAGCACCTGTTCAGTCTCTCCTTCAGAGTTGTCCCAGATCTCCTTCTGGTGCTCCCTCACTTGTCTTTGTCTCACCCAATCACTAGCACTTTTGTGGACAGCCAGTTCGAGGCAGATTTACAGCTCTTCCCATTTCATAATGATTCCGAGAGATGTTTTCTGGTCTCCACCCCCTGACTTGTGCTTTTCTATCGCCTTTTCAAGCCTTCATTGTGTAGGTGAGGCCACCATACCAACTCCCCACAAGCTGGCCCTTCCACATAAATGAGGTTTTAGACACCATTATGGACCTAGGGTGCAGATCGTAAGGTGCACAGGGGGGGCGGCCAGCCTACCGAACAGTCACACTAATAAGGGTGCAGAATAACCCAACACCGACACTGAGCCTAGATTACAGTCAACTGAAGCACCAGATGGGGGACCTCCATTGAACTGATGATGGGACTTCTAAAACTAATGGTCTGCACCAGACATGTCACGTTATGAGGTCAATCATTTTGTTTTATATTTGTAATTAATTTAGGCCAATTAACAGAGATCTGTTGCCACTTTGACACTAATAATGATCAGATGTCAAAAATGGCAAATGTGACACCCCCGGGTGGATTTGTGAAGCGTCTCGACCATCTTTGTCCATTCCAATGTCTGCTGGGGCTTCCACGGGAATGATGATCAGATGTCAAAAACGGCCATTGTATAACAATGAAATGCGAAATCCTCCATGTACCTTTCACCGCTCCCATTTTTCTCTCTTGACACCGAGTGCCACTTCGACCCCCAGTGCATCACCCCAGCTACGTTTCCGCTCTTCCATCCTTGCGTGCCGCCATTTGAGCGCCACAGGTGAGGATGACCCCTTGATTGCACTCCATACTGCGAGAACCCCACGACTGCCATCTCTCTGCTCATTTGGCACAAGCACTTTGACTCGCATTCACTGCTCAATTACAAAAACCACTGAGCAAAAGTGCCGCCACGGAGTAGAGAGATTGTGGAATTTCGTGCACGTGTGCGGGTCGCTGCCAGCGGGCCGTATGGTAGCGATCAGAGCCTGAGTTGAAACAGAAGGGGCGAGACGCTCCAAACTCCCTCATTTGGCTGGCAGGCAGCTCCCCATTGTCTCTGCTCGGCACTGGCAGATCCGCACAAAGCTGCAGATCCAGACGTAGTAGCCATTCAGCTTTAACAAGGACCTACATGCAGGACTGAGCGATAAAAAGCAGACAAACATGGAAACCGGATGAGCTGTAAAGCGCAGGAGGACCCCGAGACAGCTGTTCCTCGTAGAAATTTACAGTAGAGGCAATGTTCTGCGTTGGCAGGGCCTTTTGTAGTGTGAGGCTGGATTACCGCAGTGAAACATAAACTGCCAGGCAGAGTTCAGATGGCAGGCAGATGAGAGCGCCGACACCCAAGGCAATCCCTTTTATTTCATCAGGAGGATCCATTAATGCTGCAGAGCAGGAGCACATCAGGTCACTCGCTGTCAGGCGGCCTGGCGCTCTCTTCTGTGCTTACTGAACGCCCTCCATGTTCCTGTCCCTCACTTGTAATACAAACACCTCCGTTATCGAGATGTGCACGAGTGTCGTTTTGGTAAATGTGACACCCCCTTGGGGTTTGGGGCTGGTATTTGCAAAGCGTCTCTCGGCCCACTTCACCCATTCCACTGTCTGCTGGGGCTTCCATGCCTTTTACATCCTCATTTATTTTTTTATTGCTTCTGTCCCCAATTTTTTTTAACTCATCCTATTAATATATAATAATTTATTTTGTATTACATCAAATCAAAATCCACCAGCCTCCCCCTCCAAACAACGCCACACAAATCTGTGGGCTTTTTACCTAAAATGTACAAAACGTGACCTGTGGGAAATGATGAAGCACAAAACGCGCTCAAACTAGCTTAATCCGGTTTGGAGTGGCTAGGTCTGGAGGCCCATCCTGGCACCATTGGACTCAAGGCAGGAATCACTCAGGGCCAAGTTTAGAACTTGAATGTGTTAGCAACATTTAAACTACAGCCATGGCCAAAAGCTTTATGAATGATACAAATATTAATTCTGACAAAGTTTTCCATAGACTCCAGAATGTTCTGAAGAGTGATCAGATAAATTGCAATTAATTACAAATTGCCATGATAATGAACTCAGTTCCAACAAACCCCATTCCCACTGCATGTCAGCCCTGCCACAAAAGACACTGCTGACGTCATTTTAGTGATCCTGTGGTTAACACAAGGCTGCAGATCAGTCTGATGGAGTTTGAAAAGAGAGGATCAACTCTTGTGAAGAAGGCTTCAGGGCGCCCAAGAAAGTCCCGGCAAGCGTCAGGACCGTCTCCTAAAGTTGATTCAGCTGTGGGCACCACCAGGGCAGAGCTTGCTCAGGAATGGCAGCAGGTAAGTGTGAGTGAGGTGAAGATGTTTGGAGGATGGCCTGGTGGGTGTCAAGAAGGGCAGCAAAGAAGCCAAGAAAAACATCAGAGACAGACTGATATTCTGGGATTGGACTGCTGAGGACTGCTGGGGTCAAGTCATTGACTCTCTGATGAATCTGATTGTTTGGGGCATCCGGAAAAAAGAAAAGGTGAGCGGCGTTACCATCAGTCCTGTGTCATGCCATCAGTAAAGCATCCTGAGGCCATTCATGTCAGCCAAGGCAGTGGGCTCACTCAAAGTTCTGCTTAAGAACACAGCCATGAAATAAAGAATGGGACCAAAACATCTTGCGAGAGCAACTTCTCCCAACCATCCAAGAACAGTTTGGTGATCAACAAGGCCTTTGCCAGCATGATGGAGCAATGAGCCATAAGGCAGAAGTAAGAACTACGTGGGCTCGGGAAACAAAACATCATAATTTTGGGTCCATGGCCAGGAAACTCCCCAGACCTTCAACCCATTGAGGACTTTTGAACAAACCAAAACCCATCAATTCTGGCAAACTCCAAGCATTGATGATGCAAGAATGGGCAGCTGCCATCAGTCAGGAGTTGACCCAGAAGTTGACTGACAGCCTGCCAGGGTGAATTGCAGAGGTCTTGGAAAAGAAAGAAGGGCCAACACTGCAAATATCGACTCTTTGCATAAACTTCATGTCATTGTCACTTATGAAGTGCTTGTAATTCTACTGCAGTGTACCATAGGAAGATCTGACAAAAAGATCTAAAAACACTGAAGCAGCAGACTTTGTGAAAATCAACACATGGGTCATTCTCAAAACTTTTGGCCACGACTGCAAACCCCCCACCGACTCAGGCCGGCCAACTCAGGTGGCACTCTGCAAGTAACTATTCACTGCCCAGACCACACAAATGCCCTTCTTGTACCCCTGGTGTCTTCACCTCCTTACCCCTGTTTATGAGGGGAGAGCAACTTCACATGTATAGTAGCAGGCTGGAGGCCACAAGTGGCCTTTGGGACCATAAGTGACAACTCTTTTTAGGTTTGCGGGTTTCTTTGTTTAGTCACATGACTTTGACCTTCTCAGTTGGATTTACTAACAGACAGAAAGAAGTAAAACAAACAAACAGAGACGAGACGAGACAGGCTCAGGTAAGGCAGTGTGATGGTGTGTTTCTACCCAAAAATGGTTACAGGATGCAGTACATATCAAACCTCTTCTGTTGTCTCCGATATTCCTTATTAAAAAGTGTTATGGCACTAGGATAGGATGAAAGGAATTTCTGGAGCACCTTGTGTGGGTTTTCAAAGCAACTATCTTTCCTGATTTGCTGAAGTCAAGTTCTACATGTAATCGGGGTCCGTCGTCAGTTGAGATGATTTCCAGTTTCTTGTCCTCTGACGCACACACTTGCCAGATCTTCTCCATCAGCCCCAATAACTTTAGCTGCAGGCTTAGTAATCTGCTGGAAGCTCCTGGACCACCTTTAAAACTGAGAGAGCTGTAGAGACCCCCCTTGTCTAAAAGGGGCCAGTGTGTCCCTGCAGGTGTTGTACTCAACACCTGGTTATCATGTGACGCAGTAGACCTTACATACAGTGGATTCAGAAAGTGTTCGGACCCCGCACAACTAAAGACAAAATGAAACCTGGCAGATATTATTGGAGTGAGTTCCGGGCTAGTAGTGGAGTGTATGGGTGGGCATGTCAGACTACACGACTGAATTTGACTCACTGAGAGTAGGTGGACAAAAGCCAGGACTGGAAATCACTGGGGAAGTTGAGTAATGTGACACAGCCTTAAATTGGGAAGAGAAAAACGTGTAGGTTGAGTGAATTTAGGTGTAGTTAGCTTGGAGTTGAATATCATAAATAGTGGGTTACATGCACACTCCTGGTCAAACGTTTCAGGACACATCGGTTTTTACTGTTTTTCTTCAAATTTAATCTGTTGAAATGGAATGAATGACCTAAAATGGTGATAAGGTAAGCAGTAAATTGACTGAAGTTTAAGTTTAACATTTATGTTACAAATAGGCCATCTTCGGGGAACAAGTAATAAGTTATAACCCACAGATGTTCTGTAGCAATTAAAGTAAATGAAGCCAACAATTTGCACGGGTGTCCCAACTTCTGTTGATTACTTTAACCCCTCTGTCTGTGTGCCTACAAGTAGAGTTGGGTCAACTCAAATGAAAGGAAAAAGAGGGAATTAGCAGCAAAAACAGGTCACTAATTAAGAAAAGGGTTAGAATGTGGCTGTCCAGGACCGGAGTTGGGGACCCCTGCACTAAGGGGTCTGCCGTCATGGACGTGACGCATGTATTCATAATGAGGCTCGCTTAAAGTGTCGGAATTATTTTCACATTCCTTTTTCCTTTTATTTCATTTTAATGGTGTCTACCGAAACGGACATCATTTTTTAATCACACCTTGATATGGATTTTTTTTTTTGGGCCGCGCCGCCAACAACCTAGTGAGGGGAATTCAAGAACTTTAAAGAAACAAAAATGGAACTGCTACTTTAAGAAAGTTTTTGGCTGAGGGAGCTTTGTGAAAAGTAAGCGTTTCATCCTAATTGCTTCTCTTTGACCCAGACTTTAATGAAGGAAGATGTGCTTCCTCTGGCAGTGCCATCTTGAGGGTAGAACATCTGCAATCCAATCTGTGGCGGTACGTACACAACAAGGAGAGATGCGTCCTCATTGCAGGGGGGCTTTGCAAAGGCTTTCCAGGAAACAGACATGCAGCATTTGGTAGTGAGTCACCCAAGGAGAAAGTGGCCACCACTTAGTCTGAGCTCCCTGAGGATAAACGCGAGAGATTATCGAGAATTACCAATGGGCAGCCAGACATTAGGTAGATATTAGTCTGGAATGCCCGCCTGAGGATAGCGCATATCGTTGAGCAACATTCTTTCAAAGCCATTTTCATACCGTACATGGTAGAGCTGACTTCAATGGCACCGCTCAGGACAGACAGCTGCAGTGAATCGCATATGGACAAATTAACATTCGGCTGGAGTGCCCTCTGGAAGGTGGCACAACGCAGCCGGCTGTCACGTCCATGTTTGCTGCCCACAGGGGGTGACATTTTTAAAACACACATGGAGCTGCATAGCTAGCTTGTTGAAGTACTAGATTATAACCTTAAGTGTGGGTGTTGAAATGGAGACTAAGGGTACACCTTTTGTGTTAGGAGCCAGCAGACGCCATCATCATTCCACAGGACTCTTTAACCCCTCTGTTGGCATCACTCCACTGGCTGCTGGGTAATGTTCCAATGATCATTATCACACTGCGAAAAACTAAAATGACCAGTTAGCAGTTGTGGTCCAGCATCTGCATAACACATGACCCTTACAGTTTCCTCCGGACGCTCCGGTTTCCTCCCACAGTCCAAAGACATGCAGGTTAGGTGCATTGGCGGTCCTAAATTGTCCCTAGTGTATCCATTCCTGGGAATTCAGGAATCCTGGGCTCCTGGGGATGACACAGTGCACGGGCATCTCACATGTGAACGATTTTAGAACGACCGACACTTATCCTCTTTAATAAAATCCCTGTGTGCGTCCAGGTGTCCGTGTGTGTGTGTCTTCTGGTGAAGTGCGCATGCGCGGGGCATGGTGCGACGCGCGATATTACTGTCACAGAAAGTTACAGGCGTTTTACGGAAATACAAACCAGTATTACTGCGAGAGGAAATTAAAGGTACACAATACAGTGACGCATATTACAGCCACATACAAGCCAGTATTACTGTCAGAGGAGATTAAAGGCATATTACTGACGCACACGCCTGTATTACCGCCAGAGGAAATTAACGGTATAATACGGACGTACAAGCCAGCGGACGTACAAGACAGTATTACTGTCACAGAAAATTAAAGACACACAATACATGGCAGCAGCCCACGAAGAACGGTTAGCACAGCAACTAAACATCAACAAAAGAAAGGCTGAAAGACAAAGATAAATACGACCACGAAACAGAATGAGGTCAAAGTCCCTTGCCATTTAATATAGACTGTTCCTACTAATGTTTATACATTACTGTTCTAGCGCCAGTTATTGTAACGGGCTTAATGACTAGTTTTTAATAAAACTACTGCAATATGTTGACACCAATAAAAGACTAACCTTATCTACAAGCAGTTCATGCTGTCATATAAGTACATGTATCTAGTTAGTTGCAGTAATAAGAGCGTAGATTTCACAACGTGTCGAGCGTGCAGTCGTCCAGGCGAGAGCACACCTTACCTTCGTGCAGAAGTACGCCAGCTGCTGAGAAAGCACGCTCTGCCTCCACTGAAGTAGGCATCACAATCATCAGATACTAATATATTTGTTCTAAACAACGCCTGCGCTTGCCGTTGCTCTGAAACACCGCCATTTCAGCTTTTACTGATGCATCCAGTTTCTTGTCATCATTCTGCGATGGTAAGTTTCTTGGCACAGATAATGCGGATGCAACAGACTGATGCATTGCAATTTCAAGTTGCTGTTCAACGCTGTTGTCTGATGAAGTGCAAGCTGCAGAAATGGCGCCACCTTAATTATTTTCTACTATAACTCTGTTATTTCTTGATCGATTTTTACACTTTTACACGCTATATATGTGAGCTTTGTCATTCCCATTTTCCCAGGAATTACAGCAGTTTCATTCCCGGGAATGGATTCCCTAGTGCTTGGTGTGTAGGTGTGCCCTGCGGTGGGCTGGCGCCTTGCCCGGGGTTTGTTTCCTGCCTTGCACCCTGCGTTGGCTCCAGCAGACCCCCGTGACCCTGTAGTTAGGATATAGCCAGTTGGATAATGGATGGATGGATGACCCCTACAAATGGATGAAGTCTAAAGGTAGAACATCATGATTTTCATATTTAAGCCAGGCTTCCCCCTCTGGTATATTTTATTCATTTTTTCTGCCTCTTTCAGAGTCGTTTTTGGACTTCATTGCACCTAACCTGGCTCTTTGACCTCGAGGAATTGGAGTTTGGCATGTATTTCTTGCTATCTCGACTTTTCCCGTCTTCTTGTGATATCACGTTGGAGTCTTGTGAGCGCCGGCATTTTGAAAGTCTTGCATCGGCCGTTTCTTAGGGGATTTCTGGGACTGCGTGGCATGTGATGTCATCAGGGTGCCCGGTTAAAGGCGTCACCAAAGGTGCTTCTTCCGCATCTGAGTTTTGACTGATTTCATGTTTGGCGTGTAGATTTCTGCAAGATTCCCTTAATTTTTTTTTTTTTTTTTTGACTCAACTTCTGACTTACGACTTCTGATTTTCCGTTTGTGATAAGGAGAGCATGCTATGGGATTATTCTGCACACGAGTAACACCAGGAGATGCGAACAAGGTGACAGAAATCAAAGTAACAAAACGTCAAAACACAAAATGCAATCCACCTGCCCAATTTTTAGCCTGTAAGCAGAATATAAGTTTAATATGTCACTGTGCTCTGTGCAGATATTTTAAATCTGCTTTTCTTTGCTTCTCACATTTACAGCTAACACAAACCAAGTTTAGCACACAGGGGCTCATCATTTTGAATTGTTAGGCAAGCATCTTAAGACAAGACAAGTTAAGGACAACTGCGAAATGGGCAACGTGCACTATTTCTGTGTGTCAGAGTCAGCATGATATTGGATCTTCTTTGCCTTGTTTGGAATGGCATGATTTACCTAAACAGGGGACTGCGCATGGAGAAAGAGTATAAAGCCTTGGAACATTGCCCGGCACACCTTTGAAGCCGACAGATGGATGACAGATAACGTCATCTGATCCTGAAAATCCTTCCAATGCAACGATGAAAATGGCAGACTCTACACAAGGTCCTGTCATGGCTTCCTTTTTCTGTTATGCCACGTAAGCCGTCATTAAAGAAAGCTAAGTTATTTCTCCTATGTGATTTCTTTCCGCCGTATCACTAAGGGAGGGGTATCGCCTTTTTATATTATACCTATAACGTTTATGTAACACGCCGCAAATTACAAAAGAACTTATTCCAACCAGGGAGCTAGCGCCCCTTGCTTGATAGATAGCTGCTGACTATTACCAACAGAGTGGGCAAAGTGGTGGCTCTGAGGCGAGGGATCTGCACTGGTAACCGGAAGGTTGCCAGTTCAAATCCTGCAAATGCCAAACGCTTAGCTCTACTCCATTGGGCCCCTGAGCCAGGCGATTACCCTGCAGGGAATGACGTTAATCTGTATCCAGCCCTGCATACAGGACCACCAACCTGCAGGGATAAACCTGGGTGTTGGTGGCAGAATTGGCACTCCAGCCACCTAATAAAACCTCCCATTGCTCCATTCCATCTGAACTAGTGTGGTGCTGAGGTGTCACCCGTGGCACAGCTACACTCGGGTCCTAATCTGGGATCCCGAGTTGGTTTGTCATGTGGTGGGTGAGGCAATGTGCTGTATCAGCGCCTGCTCCTAACCTCTTCTCCTATCTCTATTACCAACACAAACGTTCTTCTTTGTTCCTCTGTAATATCTACAGAGGGATACTGGCACAGGCGGGACAGTCATGCTTAACCCGGAGTTAACTGGCCTGACCCGCGGGCACAATAGAAAAGCGCAAAGCCATGAAAGCAAAGCCACTGAAACCCATCAACAGAAGAAGCTGATCATGTGATCTCTGACCACTATTTCACAGTCATGTGACACGTAGCTCAAGGGAAAAAAAAAAAATGAAAACGAGAAATTACAGTTTGAAATATAATTTTTTGAACTCACTTCATCTCCTGACCCCTTTAGTTAAAAATGTTCTCTGACATCTGTTTGTTATGGTCAGGCCAGATTTCCTCCAAAAAGTGCTTCTTTTTGTCTTTTTTCTGTTCTTTTCATTATTTTTTATTATTTTCCGCTGTTTTCTTGCAATATTGGTATGTTCATTTATGAGGTGTCTGATCATACAATATCATATTACATTATATAATAGCAGGGGGTTCATTTTAATCTGTGTAGTTTTTATGCTGTTTCTATGTCTGACAAGATGATCTGTGATGATGCTTCTTGTTTTTTGTGGGTGGTTCCCTAAGAGGCGGGGCCACCTGTCCATCACAACTGAGAGACTCCTCCCCGCCCTGTAAAGCCTTATGGGGAATGCAGTCCCTCGCCGCTCATTGTGAATGTGCTTGCTGCTTTGGTGAGTTCCTCATTTTCATTATTTGTTTTGTGGTAGTTACTGGTTTTTGTGACTTCTGCTGTTGTTTTAAGGATTCTGATTTCTGTTTTTCTTTTTTTTTTTTGTGTTGCGACTTGTTTGCCGGGTGGCATGGTGACGCAGTGGTAGCTCTGCTGCCTCGCAGTTAGGAGACCCAGGTTTGCTTACCGGGTCCTCCCTGCGTGGAGTTTGCATGTTCTCCCCGTGTCTGCGTTTCCTCTGGGCGCTCCGGTTTCCTCCCACAGTCCAAAGACATGCAGGTTAGGTGGATTGGTGATTCTAAATTGTCCCAAGAGTGTGCTTGGTGTGTGTTTGTGTGTGTCCTGCGGTGAGTTGGCACCCTGCCCAGGATTGGTTCCTGCCTTGTGCCCTGTGTTGGCTGGGATTGGCTCCAGCAGACCCCCGTGACCCTGTGTTTGGATTCAGCAGGTCGGAAAATAGAAGGATGGATGGACTTGTTTGCCTTTTAGACAGCTCCTCCTTTTCGGCCAGTCGTCCTTTATTAGCCAAAGGGGCAGTGTCAGTTGCCCTCACTTGTTGGTTTCTTGGAATTGTGGAGGAAGAAAAAAAATGACAAGACACTTAGCGGCAGCACCCTCTCTCTGCCCAGGCTGGGAAGATCTTGGATGGAGATCCTCAGGCGCACATCCGTGACTCCTTCTGGAATTTCGACAAACATTTGATCTTCTGCTCCTCAGTAAAGTCCCGTCTGCTTTCTCAATGTGGAAGAGTAGACCACGAAATGTTTTGCCCTTTAAATGAAAGTTCTCTTGATCATTCTCTCGTTTTCAGATCTCCACCATTTGTGATTCTCTCTTTTTTTAAACTTTCTTTCTCCCTGGTCACTATCGGCACTTTGCATGTTCTGTGAATTTTTCTGTGTGTCTTCTCATCTTCCTCCTACATCCCCACTCTAAATTGACCAATATGTGTGAGGCGGTTCCCATCATGGCCTTGCTTTATGATAGGCTTCCTCTCCTTTAGCAGCCATACCAACTGCTGTTCAGAAGACGTCATCCTCCTGAAGCTAAGCGTGGTCAGACCCGGCTAGTAGTTGGATGGGGGACCACCTAGGAATCCGAGAAGAGTTGGTGACGGCAGCAGGGGGTGATCACTCTGGGGTCAGTGTGTGGATCCCAATGCTCCAGTGCAGTGACAGGGACACTGTGCGTAAAAACAGTGCCGTCCTTTGGATGAGATTTAAATCCAAGGTCCAG
Source organism: Erpetoichthys calabaricus (assembly GCF_900747795.2). Lineage (NCBI taxonomy): Eukaryota > Metazoa > Chordata > Cladistia > Polypteriformes > Polypteridae > Erpetoichthys > Erpetoichthys calabaricus. Next base: position 34,704,553 of record NC_041402.2, read on the forward strand.
ACTGTCTGTGGTCATAAATGATCCCTGGGCATCTTTCAGTAAGAATGCCATGGCTATATTGCACATTATGGCCTCATCCGTTGTGGCCCCCTAATGATCCCCTGTACCTAACTGGCACCCTTTTCACCACCTAATAACTAATTGGAGCAAAAATGGCTGCCATCGCATCATCCAGGTGGATACTGCACATCAGTGGTGGCTGAAATGGCTGCCCCCTCTCTATGTAAAGAAAAGTGCTATACAAATACAAATGACTTCCACTTCTTGTGTCTCCACATTGGAATACACAGAGGGTTGAATTGATAACATGTGCTGTGTCCGTCAAAGTACTAGAGAATGGTGAGGTTGACGAGCGATAGAGAAATGAACGCCACGTCTCCTGTAGCCTCGCTGTGACCTTGCCTTCATCACACACCCACGATGAGTAGTGGCCAAGCTCGGGGCAGTGGGTTCAACTCGGGCAGCGTTAGTGGCAAACCGCTCCGCCTCTTTGACTACAGCCGCATTCTGCTGGGCCGCTCTTGACGTCTTGCTGTTTGCACCATTAGCGTTGTGTTGTTCAGTATTTCTCCTGCAGCGCTGATCATTTGTAAAACACAGTTTTTAAATTTCTGCAACGTGTTTCCAAGGCCTGCTTTCAATCGCCTTATTTATTCTGCCTCGTAACTATCTGCTAATTCCCCTTGCAGTTGGCTCAAGTGTAGCCGTGGAGAGGCAGGTGTCTTTACTTACTTGGCCAAAGGCAGACTGCGCTTCCAGAGGATGAGGACCCGTTTTCCACGAGCCTCATCTGCTTTTCTCTTGTTAAGATGAAACACCAGCAGCTGCTGACTCTCTTGCTATCCAAATGACCAAAGCCCTGTACGCCATGAGCCATCCTGTTGCTCAAATGTTATGGATTTTGCGACTCTTGAGCACACTCTGTGAAAAAGTAAGTGCACCCCATGAAATGGCCTGCAGGGGGCACACAAGCTCCCCAAACTCCACACAGACATGCCCACACCGGGCGTGTTGCAGGGGCTGCAGAGCGCTACTGTGTTGGGCTTCCGCCTCACCCAGAAGTATTTCTGGATCAGGCTAATGGACCACCGGAAGTGCATCAAAGAAGCCCACTGCCATCATTCCAGGAGCCAGAATTGGGAGGTGGAGAACAAAGCTTGCTGGAGGCGGACCGAGGAGACAAAGAAAGACAAGAAGACAAAGTGCTGGAGACTGCAGTTATCATTGTGCTTGGCTGTACTGTGGGAAGGGCACAAGTTCTGCAGCACACGTTTTTTTTTATTTTGCTGTGGGAAACTCTTTCCTTCGTTTCCCACCTGCGCCAATGCACAGTACAGCCAAGCACAATGACAACTGCAGTCTGCAGCACTTCTTGTCTCTCTGTTTCTCACCTCCACTCTTCCTCCTTCAGCAAGCTTCGTTCTCCACCTCCATATTCTGACTCCTGGAATGAAGGCAGTGGGCTTCTTTGATACACTTCCGGTGGTCCATTTGCGGTGATCCAGAAATACCCCAACTCCCATGAATCCCTGTGGGAATCTGCGGTGCCACAGCCACCCAGGAGGGCTTCCATCTAGTGTTCCAGGGAGATGACGTCCTACACATGCTCTCCCACCACCCCCTGTCCTTCCTTTGCATGGGCCCCGGCCATCCGTCACACGAGATATGTGGACTTTTCAAGATTTGAACAATTTCTGTAGATGAAGTTGATACAATAAACATTGTGCCATTGTGTTGAAGAGCTTCGTCCACTTCCTCCCGACTCAGGCCAATGTGACATGAATAGTCTTGACACATGAAAAAGGTTTGGGGCCCCCACCCGTACATTATACTGAAATCCTGGCTGCAAAAGCCAAATAAGTTGCACAGTTCTGTACAGAGTGGAGCCCAAAACAGAAGTGAATACAAAGTGGAGGTTGTCTTGCTTTTAAGGCAGGTCGGCGGAAGTGACGTGATTGGGGTCTGGAACTAGAAGTGATGTCCTCCTTTTGAGGGGCAAACCGGAAGTGACGTCGTCTGAACAAGGCAGAGTTTCCCGTATTTGTTCTGTTGAGATAACAGAGAAAGGGTTAATGCACCCCACCCTAAACGTACATATTTACTCAGAGAGGCCCGTAGTGACTTCATATCCCATTCAGAGTCGATTCCTACCTTATGTCTGGGCTTCCAGTGCTGTAACAGGCAAAGCTGGCTTAGAACATGGATGGGTGAACATCCCAATAAAACGTTCACTTGCCTTTCAGGGTGAAGACGCACATAGCCGTTTATTCAAACCCATGTTCCAAGACTGTGAGATGTTCCTCAGAAAGTTTGCGGTGCTCCAAAGGGCCTCTTGGCTCCACTCTTTCATTCTGAATTCTGTCTTCCCTTGCATAGACCCTGCATGCACGGCAGGCTCCCGTTTGGACCCCAGGCTGTCTTTAACAATGACAAACTAGTAAACCGTTAAAAGTATTGCGATTTGCCCTAAAGGCTACCTGGAGCAGAAACAATGAATTACCAGTCGGGAGCTGAAGAAAAATGGCTGAAATCAATTGTGTGACATGGAAGGGTAATAAATAAACACACCTGCTATGCCAATGGAAGAAACGCTATCAATATGTAGTTGTTTATCGTTTTGGAAGGTGGCGACTGCAAATCTGCACAGACCTACCAGTCAGGCATACGTCCATGAAAGATGGCGGCATAACAATGCAGTCAGTACTAAAGCATGCCAGCATCTTCAAAATGGAGCATTGGTGGCCCTTGTCCCAGTGTCTGACCATGACTCTCCAGCCCGCAATTACAGCATGGCATACTGCAAGTCAGCACACTGGCTAATGACAGGAAAAAATACATAAATAAAATAAAAGAGCAAAAGCCCTGTTATGGAGAATGATTGTGTCCCCTAAGAGGAATGAAGCATTTCTGTAGGATCACGGCCTGGCATGGCACCGGTGAGGGCCTCCCTGCCTTTCCTCCCTTCCTGTCCAAAGCCCTACTGTTGACACCAGGACTTGCACTTGGGGTCCAATGATCGAGACCTGGCTCAGGTTTATTTGTTCCTTATTTACTCTTTCTGTTATTAAGAAATTAATTCCGTTTGGGGCTTCTTTCCTACTTCCATAATGTTATGATGTTTCTCAATATGGTGTTTATTCATGGTGTTATATTTTTTATGTTATCTGCTCTGCCTCCTGTTTGTGGTGCCTAAGGAGGCGGGTCCACCTAATCAGCCACTTGGGGTCCTGAAGCTGAGGAGAGACCACCAGTTTTAGCATTGCTTCCATGTTTCTGATTTGTGTTTTTGTGGTGTGTGCTCCTCGTTTTGGATTCCTCCCGCTAAGTGCTATTGTTGTTCCTTTTCCTGCCCCTGCCTGTCTTTTTACATTGTCACAGACTGCCCGGGGTCCTTGTCCGGCTGGGACTTCTCTTCACTGTATGAGCAAGCCTGGTCAGAACAGTACATCCCCCGGGATGCTAGATGGCAGCCCCCCTGGGTGGCAGTGGTGCCTCGGATTCCAGCAGGGCTCCATGGGACATGGAGTTCTCTACAGCCCTGTTGGGATCTAGGGGTGCTGCCAGGGGGCGCTGCAGAGGTTCCTGGGCCCAGGAAATGGGTCATCAAACACCTGGAGCATTTCTGGGTGGGCTATAAAAGGAGTCAGCAGCCACCATTCTGGGAGCCAGAGTCGGGACTAAGCTTGCAGGAGAGGAGTGGAGGAGAAGTTAAAGAGAAGTATTGGGACTGGGATTGTTAGTGCTTACTGGACTGTGTTGTGGGATTGTGGGGACAGAGAAGACATTCCACACGAGCGAAGAAAAATTAAAGCACTGTTTTTAGTAGTGTGCTTCCCATGTCTGTCTGTGTCGGGCTGAGCGCTGGTGTAGCGCCTCTTATTGTCACAACATCTAAATATTAAACGACTTTTGCTTTGGTTTGTGGGATTGAGGTTTTCACACTTTTCTCTCCTCCCCTTTATTTCATTTTAAAGCCTTTGCTCCAGTTTTGGGCCCATGTAGGCTGTCAGCCTGTCACTAGAGTTAAAGAGGGACCAACACCTTCAGCACTCCACCTTCGTTTTGGAAAACTTGTTGGGGTTTTGTTTTTTTTTTTGTTATCATAGTGTCTAGTTTTGACCACTGCTTCTCTTAAGGTCACGTTTATGGTTTTAAGTTAATTAAACTTGATTACTTTACTTTTGTGCCTTTAGAACAAAACCCCTCTTAGCTCTTACCTTCCTCGCTTCTTTGTTTTCTTTATCTTCTTCATTTTTAAAGGTTTACTGAGCATTGCTTTAATTTTTTTTCCCTCATTCCCGTGCATATTTAGAATTTGAAAGCCTAATCCCCCTGCTCAGTCTACGTGGGCCAGAAAGCCTGCCTTTTGAGTTGGGTTTTGACTGCCTTGGGTGAGGCCTGTTGCTGGGGCGTGTGTGAATTTTTGTGTTTTATTGTGGCAGAAGATCATTGCACTATTGGTTGTGGAGTTTGACCATTTTTTCCCTGGCTATTGTTTGTTTAATTTTAGTTTATTTTGTTGCATTTTCAGTTGCCAATTTTTATTACAAAATATATTTTTGTATTCATAAGAATTACTGTTAGTTATGAATACTTTGAAGTCACTTCAGTTTTTCTTTTCCAGCTTTTCCTGTCTCACCAGTACAAGAAAACCCTCACGTATAATATACCGTTTGACTCTTCTTGATGTCTGGTTATGCAAGATTTTGAGCCTTTTGGCCCTCTAAACCAAAAAGCTTTTATTTTTATGCCATAATTGGACCGTAAATTGTGCAGGAAATTACACCTTTATAATAAGGATCAAACCTATAAGTGATTGAATGACTTGAAGTTGTGCAGGCCACATCAACCAACACCTAATGGGATACAAGAGGGTCAAAGTTATGCCATTTCACACAAACTTGAACAACTGAGGATCGGTAATGTAGGCCGGTGGTGCGTCACTGTGTGCAGTTTCAAGGTTGCTGATCACAAATATGACATTTTTGATATTTTGATTCTTAGCCCTCTACGTGCCCCGCTCAGAAGGTTCTAACATAAGCATGTGGGCTACTGCTTTAGACTGTTTCAAAGTCAGTGATTATAAATATGATTTTTAATCATTTACTGAGGATTTAGCTGTCTATGGAATTCAATCAGAGGGTAGAAATGACACATTTCTGTCGCAATCAAGAATATTTAGATTTTAAATCTTTAGATTGAAGCAAATGTTTTAATATTTAAAATATATGACACAACTCCTTTGTATTTTGTGGCCATTGTGGAGTTACAGTTTCAAGGGCATACATCACAACTTTTTACTGTCTTTTTTGGACCAATTTTTAAGATTTGACCCATTTTTTAGGAATTTTATTGGGAATGTAGAATATGATTCTATTTGTAAATTTTAAATTTTGTTAATCATTTTGATGCGTATTGTCCGCCTTTTTTTTTTTTTTGACTACTACCATTTTTGGGCTCCTGTCATTAGGGAAGCACCTTTCATTTTTAGGGGTGTGTCCTCAGCAGTCATGACCTTTGAGGAACAACACATTCAGTTAAAAGTTCAGTGAAGAGTTCACTTTTGTTATCCAAGCTACAGATAACAAACATCTCTACAAGTACTCATTAGGATCGTCAATTGATTTAAAATGCCCTTTGGGTTTTGACTTGTGCAGGCCACAAGTCCTGTTGCTCCTGTTATTTTTGACTGTGTCTTTTATTTTGTTATTTTTGGCTTTGGCACATGTATTTTTGATCTCCTGGGGCTTCACGTATAACGGCGTGCGTAGAATTCACACTAAAACATGGCGTATGGACATAATCAGAAATGTACGTATGCACAAAAAAATCCAGATGCATAAATCGATGTGTACGCCAACTTCCACGTTCATCTGCTTCATAAACCCTGGTCAGCATGAAAAGTAACGCAAGTGCATGCGCCTGCCGCCACTACCAAACTCCTCTCGGAGTTACACTTCTTTGAATATTCAAATAAATATAAATAGCCCTTAAGCTCAGCGTTCTGTGAAAAGGCAATGGCAAAAGCACAGGGGAAAAAAGAAGAATTTCAGCGAATACCAAGTGGAGGCAAAGAAAAACGTACTATTTGTTGGTTTAAACAGTGGTATAAACATCAAGAGGAAGTTGATTGAGTGACATAGAGTGTCGGAGAAACTTGAACGTGTGCATAGTGTATTATTTATTATTATTATTTATTTATGTATTATTATGTATTATTTGTGGCATTTCTAAATATACTATAATAATAATAATAATAGTAAAAATAATGCATTTTATTTTTATAGCACCTTTCCCATACTCAAGACGCTTATTTAATGAGTTAAACTGCTTTGGCTCCTTTAGCAGGGAGAGACAGCGCACTGACAAATATAAACATTTCAGTAAAGTTTATTCAAAGGAGATGTTGGCCAAATATTCTTGGAACTTCATGCATGATTTCTTTATTCAGCACATGTAGAGCAGTATGCCAGCTTGCAAGTACAGCCATTGTAGATGCACTTCTGACATTTGCAGCCACCCACTATATCCTAACTACAGGGTCACGGGGGTCTGCTGGAGCCAATCCCAGCCAACACAGGGTGCAAGGCAGGAAACAAACCCCGGGCAGTGCGCTAGCCCACCGCAGGGCACACACACACACACACACACACACAAAGCACACACTAGGGACAATTTAGAATCACCAATGCACTTAACCTGCATGTCTTTGGACTGTGGGAGGAAACCTACGCAGACACGGGGAGAACATGCAAACTCCATGCAGGGAGGACCCGGGAAGTGAACCCAGGTCTCCTTACTGTGAGGCAGCAGGGCTACCCACTGCGCCACCGTGCCGCCGTGCTCAAATATTCACGAAAAATATTACAAAATAAAATCTTGGAAGGAAGTGTGGTGTAGTGGGTCCACAGCTCATGTCAAAAAGGCCACTTTTAAAATAAATAATTGGTGTCTTCGTGGCTTATAGAGAGGGCGTGGTAGGGTGGCCAGAAGCGGTTCCCGGGGAAGATCGTGATGCAGGTGGTCCTCACTTAAGTGCACAGGTGAAGAGTCATCCGCATCCGTAATTGTTGCTAGGAACTTCTTATTGCTATACCTGTTCCACGTCCTCGTGATGAATAGAAGTGCAAGGCAGCTAGGAGGGGGGAATGAATAAAGAAAAGGAAAAAATGAACGGAGGTTGCAGGAGAAAAAGGCAGGAAGCAGGGAGAGGAAAGCCAGTGCAAGAGAGCGAGAACAAGCAAGCGGAGGCTCGAGGGCAGCTGAGCAGTAAGCCTGGGTGTTTGACCGGCACCCGAGGAGCAGTTGATTGTGGTCGCTCCTGCTAAGCATTTTATGAAGAGCGGGAGTGACCTGAAGAAGGATGGCTCACTACGTAAGGCCAAGAAGGCAGCAGGAGTCGGGACTTGGGAGGTGAAAGCCCCCACATAAGTGCCCAGGTCACTGGGGAGCCCAAGTCGCGGTTTAGTGAAGCCCATCAGAGCCAGGGATTGGTGAGGCGAACAAACCAGCAGAAGAAGGTAGAATGAAGGTCAGCTGCAGATAGGGTGGCTCCCCTGGTGCATAGCCTGGACGGGAGAGGCAAGGGAGTCGCCAGTAGAAGAAAGGCACCGGGCTGAAATGTTTTTAAAGGGACAGCTTCCAGCCATTGTTTTAGCCTCATTGTTTTTAAAAATTTTTTTTTTCAAATGGATTTTAACCTCCACGATTTCACCTCTGTTTTAATGGATTATTTATTTAAGGATTGAGAAGCACTGCACTTTATTTTGAACACTGACTTGTTCTGTTTGTTGGTTTTAAATACAAACACTTTGCACTTTTTGCACCATTGTTTGTGCCTCACTGCCTAGCTCGTCGGTGACATTACCGACGGTGTCGGGTTCAAGGGCTCCCAGAAGCTAAATGGGAGCATGGAGAGGAACCCGCATCGTCACAGGAAGGAGACGAGGCGTGACGTGATTTTCTCAGAGAGACACTTATACGTCCCGCGAGATGACTCCATGTCTGGGGCTGGAAATAAAGAATGAAGAGTAGATGACAAAGTAGAATGTCGTAAAGAATTCAAAAGCGCTGGTGCGATACACATGCAGAGCAGGTTAGAGATAATGGAAGTGCGAAAATTTGAAAGTCTCAAAAATAGGATAGGAAAGATTGCATTAGTGCAAACAAATGGAAATTATTACTCAGTGAAATAACAGAACAGCAAAAAGAGAACGAATATATTGTTTGAATTTAAACTTTAAGTCAGAGACTTGTAGATCGTCTAATTCGTGTTGCCATCAGGGTAAAGTAGTGTTTCTTCCCAATGAAGAGGCGTATCCACGAGAATGAAAAGATTTTTTGTTTCGTGAAAGTGAAATCCCGCAAGAGAAAATTTCAAGCCCCGCGAGACAAGAGTTTATGCAAAGAGATTTGGAAAAGTCCAGCCCACATCTAAAACATTTATAGCCATGCACACGGTTCAATCATTTCTCATTTGTGTGAATGCTATTGTCAGACACAGTTCGTGTAGAGAGAAAGAAACGATATTCACGCACGGGCAGTTATACGTTGTGTTTTCACGATGTAAGTCCAAACACGGAATCAAAATTCAATGCGATATTGACGAAAGGTAAAAGTGAAAAGAGAGTGAATATATGCACATAGGTGATATGATAGAAGTGCGCCACACGAGTTGCAGATCACGTGGCACGGCAGCAGCAGCAGCAAGCCAGCAGCTGATCGAGCAAACTTGTAGATGGTCTAATTTGTGTTGCCAGTGAGAATTAAAAGATTACAAAAACGTTGTTGTGGTAGGAAGTCCCGTGAGACGGAGACTTTTAACACGAGATTCTTTCAAGTCACGCCCTACTTTCAACTATTTTCAAATAAGACTGCGGTCATCTAACCTCAGTCATGTGAATGCTTTTGTCAGACGCACTTCCTGTGCTCTCAGCTCTTATAAATGTTATCAAGACAATAAGTTTATACGTTCTAGATGATACGTCAACAACTCAACGAAGAAGAAAGAGCATGGACAAACATTCGAAAAAGTCTTGTTTATTAGAGAGAAAGAAACGATATTCACTCACAGGCAGTTATACGTTGAGTTGTCACGATGTAAGTCCAAACACGAAATCAAAATTCAATGTGATATTGACGTAAAGGTAAAAGTGAAAAGAGATCGAATATATGGACTTAGGTGATATGACAGAAGTGCGCCACACGAGTTGCAGATCACGCGGCACGGCAGCAGCAGCAAGCCAGCTGCTGATTGAGCAAAGAGAAGGTAAAAAAAAAAACTATATTTGTTTCCCATTGACGGAATCAAAATTCAATGTGATCTTGAAGAAAAGTTAATTCCAAATATTTTTTTTACTAAAGTTTTAAAGTAAAAGTGTAAATAATGCATTTGTAACAATTCCCATGAAAATTACAATCTCTTTAAATTGTTAACCAAACCCGGGGTGGGCTGAGCAGGGCGGCAGAGCCCCCAAGTTTTAAATAGCAATGATTATTTTTTTGTAGTGAATGGGTCATTGCAGGAAAAATCATTGAATTGCATGTTGAAAGAGAATTGTTGAAGGTTTCTTTTCCATTGGCACAGATAGAAATTAGTCGGGGGTTGATAAAAGATCTTACAATCCATCCATCCATCCATTATCCAACCCGCTATATCCTAACTACAGGGTCACAGGGGTCTGCTGGAGCCAAACCCAGCCAACACAGGGCGCAAGGCAGGAAACAAACCCCGGGCAGGGCGCCAGCCCACCTCAGACAATACAATACAATACAGTTTATTTTTGTGTAGCCCAAAATCACACAAGAAGTGCCACAATGGGCTTTAACAGGCCCTGCCTCTTGACAGCCCCCCAGCCTTGACAAGGAAAAACTCCCAAAAAAAAGCCTTGTAGGGAAAAATGGAAGGAGCCTTGGGAATGGCAATTCATAAAGAGACCCCTTACCAGGTAGGTTGGGCGTGCAGTGGGTGTCAAAAAGAAGGGGGTCAATACAATATAATATAATACAATACACAGAACAGAACAAATCCTCAATACAGTATAAAAATAAAAATTTTAGAAGTACGGAACAGAATTTAACAGTAGATGATCTTACATAAGAAGATTTGGATTTGTTTAGAGTCCTGGAGACCTCATCCATCAAGCTGCCTCCCCCATTTGGCCATTCCACATCTGAAACAGTGCTGGCCCAGCCAATCCGATGAAAGGACCCCTCCTTCCCACGATTCCTGCGATCCTCCATCTTTTCTTTTGGTAGGGACCAGGAGTTCTAAATGGTTTTCCTCTACTTAAATGATTATTGTAGGCCTCAGGTACCACTGTTTTCCCAGTTTTACTTTGGGGGGGGCTTCACTTCCTTTCAGACTTACTACAGTGTGATTCTTTAGTGTCTCGTTGCCCATTGCTGGTGGAGCGTATCATTGGACTGGACTATCAGTTCCTGCTTTCCCCCGTTTCCCACAAGCACAGCACAGTTCAGCACAACAAAAGCACACAATACTCTTCGTCTTCTTTCCTTCCTCCTCCACTCTTCCTGATGACCTTTGTCATCGAAAGATGCAGAGAAATTAGTTAATGCGTTTGTTTTCAGTCGGCTAGATTACTGTAACGCACTCCTCTCAGGACTACCCAAAAAAGACATCAATCGTTTGCAACTAGTGCAGAATGCAGCTGCTAGAATCCTTACCAGGAAAAGAAAATCCGAACACATTTCTCCAGTTTTGATGTCACTACACTGGTTACCTGTGTCATTCAGAATTGACTTTAAAATTCTGCTTATGGTTTATAAAGCCTTAAATAATCTCGCCCCATCTTATATATCGGAATGTCTGACACCTTATATTCCAAATCGCAACCTCAGATCCTCAACTGAGTGTCTCCTTAGAATTCCAAGAGCAAAACTTAAAAGAAGTGGTGAGGCGGCCTTCTGCTGTTATGCACCTAAAATCTGGAATAGCCTGCCAGTAGGAATTCGCCAGGCTAATACAGTGGAGCACTTTAAAAAACTGCTGAAAACACATTACTTTAACATGGCCTTCTCATAACTTCACTGTAATTTATTCCTGATACTCTGTATATTCAATTAATTATAATAACTATTCATTCAAAATCTGTACTAACCCCTACTCTCTCTTCTGTTTCCTTTTCCGGTGTCCTGTTGGTGGTGGCGTGTGCCACCACCATCTACCCAAGGCACCATGATGTTCCAACAATGATGGGTGGATTAAAAGCCAGAAGTCTGTATGACCATCAGCATCAAGTGACTCCGTGAAAAACCCGAACTACAAAGAGGACTATTTCATTTATGTTAGGTAGAATGCCCAAAGGGGACTGGGCGGTCTCGTGGCCTGGAACCCCTACAGATTTTATTTTTTTCTCCAGCCTTCTGGAGTTTTTTTTTGTTTTTTCTGTCCACCCTGGCCATCGGACCTTACTCCTTTCTATGTTAATTAATGTTGTCTTATTTTAATTTCTTATTTTGTCTTTTATTTTTCTTCTCTTCATTATGTAAAGCACTTTGAGCTACTTTTTGTATGAAAATGTGCTATATAAATAAATGTTGTTGTTGTTGTTCTCCCACCCGACTCTGATTCCCGGCACCCAGAAGTGCTCCAGGTGCTTGTTGACTTTCTTCTGGCAGCATTTCCAGATGTGGTGAAGGAGCTGCCCATAAGGGCTCAGCAGCAAATGCAGGACCCCCTGGTGGCACCCACAGAACCCAACAGGATTTTATCACACTTCATCTCCCATGCAGCCCTGCAGGAGTCAGAGGCACCGCTGTGACCCAGGGGGGCTGTGGAGGTGTCCCAGCTGGGTAAGGGCCCCGGGTATCCGCCACAGCTTGTGATGTGTTTAATTTTTTGCCATTCTGGACCTCATTGTTAGAATGCAGTAGTTCATTGCTAGCAATGCCTTTCCCATCTTTTTGATGTTATGAGTTGGGTCTTTTTTTTTTGGTAGGTTCCCACGCTCAAGACTATTGAATTCTCAGAGTCTATCACAGTTTAAGCGATTTGAGTAGTGAGAAAACTGCTATATAAATGCAAAACAATTATAATTAAAAAATTACAGTAGGACATGTCCTGAAGTCCTGGGACGCTCCTGGTTGCTCTCCTCTGCACAGCTGCACACGACACTCCCGATGTGCTCTCACGAGTGCGTCACACCCCTCGATTTATGCCTCTGGACAGACAGACCCCTGAGAGAATCCACTGATGACCTCCTCCCTTTCTCCTCTGATCTAAACTCTTTGTCTTCTGTTGGTTAACAACAACATTTTTTTCTGTAGCACATTTTCATACAAATGGCGCAGCACAAAGTGCTTTACAAGATGAAGAAAGAAACGTTTATATGAAATGAAAATCAGATTAGGCAACACTAAGCAGCAAAGAATACAATGAGGTCCGATGGCCAGGAGGACAGAAAAATAACAAAAAAAAATAAAAACTCCAGAGGGATAGAGAAAAAAAAACAAAATCTGCAGGGGTCCGAGGCCACGAGACCACCCGGCCCCACACTGGTCATTCTACCTAACTTAAATGATGTAAATGAGGCCTTATGGTTTTCAGGCTTCACGTGAAAGACTTTGATGATGGTGATGACGGTCATGTGGGCATCTGACCTTCGATCCATCAATGTAAGGACTGCATGGTGCCTGATCAGGTGGTGGAGGCGCAGATCAGCACCACAGAAAAATGGAAAAAGAACAGCAGAGAAAGTAGGGGTCAGTACGGATTACAGAGCCATTAAGAAAATGATAAGTCAAAGCACATGTAGCTGAACAGGGATACACTAACATGAGAGTTTTTAGCAGTTTATTAAAATGTTAGACAGTATTAACCTGGCAAATTTAAGTAAAGTATCTCAGATTTTAGGTGCATAACAGCAGAAGGCCTCCTCACCACTTCTCTTCAGGTTGGCTCTTGGAATTATAAGCAGACCTCCATTAGAAGATCTGAGGTTACGACTTGGAGTGTAAGGGGGCAGACATTCCACAATATAGGACGGGGTGAGATTATTTAAGGCTTTGTTAACCATTCTCGCCAACTATGGAAAAATCTAGTATGTCACATCTTTCAAGTTTTTGGCAAGCTGAGAAAATGATCGGGGCCCTTAACCGGCTCGGGACGCCCTGATTATGGAAGGACCCAGGGGACAGAGTACTTCCAGGACAGTTTCTCCCCCTGATTGATAGAGGGCAGTCCCTCTTGACTTTTGCAGGGCCCTGTTTGGCTGGAAGTGCTGCCAGAAGAAGCTCGTTGGGCACCTGGACTCCTTATAAAAGATGCCAGTCACTACCACTCAATGGCCGGAGTTGGGAGGAAGCAAACGAAACTCTTGAGGAGGAGTGGAGGTGGAAGGACTGGCGACAAAAGGACTGTGGCATGGGCTTGTGCTGGACTGTGTTTAAATAAAGAAACTGTGTGCTGTGTGGCAAAGTCGCGTCCTGCCTGTCTGTGTCGGGGTTAGGGCTGGCTGAACGGGCCTTGGGCTTAACACCCCTACAATTAACGCTCTCTAGGTTTCGTTTTTCCTGAGCTTCGCTATCACAGGAATGAGGACATATTTGGCCATCACCCAGAGGCGGCCATAGGGGTGTGCAGGGCCTAGGGCTGACCACGCGGGGCCGGTTACGTCAAACGCTGTTACTGGTATGTGTGGACTGTATAAACTGGCCCGTGAATTTAATAACAATAATGTTAACATACACCAGATTTTCTCATTACAGTATTCAGCTAAATTTTTGGAAGATAATATGTGGACTTTATTAAAATATAACCACATAATCAATTAAAAATGTGCGCCTCCATCTCTTCCAAACATGGCATCGACATCGATACGGCTAATCCAGTAATAAAACATTGCTGCGCGTTCCACGACCAAACACTTCCTGCACTGTTTCAACGAGGCCTACTGTAGCAAACTGAACCAAAGACTCGACTAAGAACCGATGGTAGGCTCTACGGACACGAAGGAGTCATAAGCGACAAGCCATCAGTTGTCCCCAAGTCAAAACAGAAGCCTACCCAGCGACTTATGGGCTATAGCTATTTTAGGAAGAGATTATACTGGCGACCCTTTTTGGGCGATGAAGGTGGACTATGTGATGCTTTCAAAGATGTACATGTACGGAATTTGACCTTGAACCGGTATTTTAAAAGGGATGCTCTTAGAAGCATCTCAAATATATATATACTGGAGAATATAACTTGACAAATCCGCTTGAACGGGACACACGGACCTCAAAAGCGAGGTCCCCTTAGGTGCGGGGCCTGGGGCGGCCACCCCCAAACGCCGCTCCTGCCATCACCACTACTTTATAACATGAGGAAAGACCTAGTAACATCAAAAACTCCTTTTTGAATGTAATGGCAGTTACTAAGTTTTTCAATTGCAAGTGAGCATTAGCAGTATTTGAGAGTCAATTCTAAATGGCACCGGTAACCAGTGTAGTGACGCTAAGACTGGTGACATGGGCTCAGATTTTCTTTCTCTAGTTCAGATTCTGGCTGCTCCATTCTGCACTAACTGTATCTGACTGATGTCTTTGTTAGGTGGTCCTTTAAGGAGTGCATCACAGTAATCTAGTCCAGGGGTCACCAACTCTGGTCCTGGAGGACCACCGTGGCTGCAGGTTTTTCAAACCCTTTTCTTAATGAGTGTCCTTCTTTTGCTGCTAATTAACTTCTTTTTAATTCATTTTAATTGACTTGTTCTTGAAGACTCAGACCCCATAATTGTTTCTTTTTCCTTAATTAGCAGCCAAACAATAATGAGATACAAAATGAGCCAAAATAACTGGTGTCCATCAGGCAATATCTTAAAATAAAGAAAGATTAAGGTCTCAGGAATGTTGATCTGCTCAGGTCCCCAAAACATTTTAATGGAGCGCTTAGAAAAAGAGAAAATCAACAGTTTCTGAAATGTCTACTAATGCACCATGAGAGCAGCAACAAGCCACAGGATTAAAGAACGGGTTTAATTAACGACAAGACTTGGCACCTCATTAAGCAGCTGGTTGGAGTTTGAGGCCCTGACTAATTTGGTCTTCTGTTGGCTCCCTCACTTCACATTTCACTTCTGTTTGGGTGCCGTTAAAGAAAAGAAATGAAGCAATTCAGAAGAACGATGAAGAAATTATTGAGGGGAGCAAATCTGAAAAAAGCAATTCAATTAAAATGAATTCACAAGAAGTTAATTAGCAGCACAAACAGGGCACTCATTAAGAAAAGTGTTAGAATGAAAACCTGCAGCCACGGTGGTCCTCCAGGACCGAACTTGGCAACTAAAAAACAAAAGTGTGAACTCACTTTTCAGCATCTTGCAAAGTTATAAGGGGGTCTAACTTTTGCTGAATTCCACTTTTGTAGGTTACCTCTGATGCCTGCAGCCTCTAGTTTCAGAATTACTCTTCGTTGTGGGACCAAATCACAGGCTGTTTGAAAGTCAAAGTCAATTCTGTCCTACGCTTTGCTTTTGTCAGCTGTGTCCAAGAAAACTTTAGTTTTTCTTTAGTATGCTATTGTCATACATTTCTAGTTGATTTCTTATTAAAGTTTCCATAATGCTGTATGTTGTAGTTTGCATGTCCTCCCTGTGTCTGTGTGGGTTTCCTCCGGGTGCTCCGGTTTCCTCCCGCAGTCCAAAGACATGCAGGTTAGGTGCATTGGCGATCCTAAATTGTCCCTAGTGTGTGCTTGGTGTGTGTGTGTGTGCACGCCCTGCGGTGGGCTGGTACCCTGCCCACGGTTTGTTTCCTGCCTTGCCCCCTGTGTTGGCTGGGATTGACTCCAGCAGACCCCCGTGACCCTGTAGTTAGGATATAGCGGGTTGTATAATGGATGGATGGATGTATGTTGTAGAAGCAAGACCAAGCGGTCTATAATTGCCAGGGCTGGACATTAAGCTTAACCATTAAGCAAAATAAGCAAGTGCATCAAGGGTCATAAGGAAAAGGGGGGCACCACATAAATGTTCCATTGCTGGGTTTGCCATGGACCTGCAAATGGTGTGGTGTTGCTCCGCCGAGCATTCACTTTCTCAGGTGAAGAATATTCAACAGAACAACTGTGCAGCAAGGCAGGCTGGGTGTCTTGTCTCTACCACTGTAAGTAGAGAAGCAGATGTGTTGCGTGCAATTAGTGTGGAGGATCTGATCAAAGACTTTGCAATTAGAAAAAGTAAGAGACAACTAAAGTGGAAGTATATAAAAATAAACATTATTTTGCATCTTACTGTAAATTTTGATTAATTAAAAAAAAAGTTTTATGGTTAATTGCTGTTGTTATATCTATGGGGGCACCAACATGTTGTAAGTGCTTCGGGCCTCTAAAGGTCTTAATCCGGCCCTGATCATTACCCGCAGTCACATTTGCAGCTTTCCAGTCTTCAAGTTCTTCTCCTTTCTCACGTGACTGGGGTTTATAAATGACGTCTTTCATTCCTGTCATTTGTCACATTTCTGATGTTTTATGACAATTTCTTACTTAATATTCAAGGTTTAGCTGGATGGCACATGTGGGCAGGCATCCCAGCCAGGATGGGGCAAGGAATAATGTTAGAACAAAAGGAGACAAGCTATCAGGAATACATGCTAGGGGACAGCATTCCTGGGCAATGCTACCTGCAAGGCATGCTGGGAAATGCAGTCCAATAGGGCCACCAGGAGGTGCTGTAGGGTTACGTGATCCCTGCTTTGGGCTACTTCTGTGCTCCCAGCAGGCTATGCCCTGGTACTGGAGTTGGAGTCGATTGTGGTGGATGGACTAAGCTTGCCTGTGAGGTGTGGAGGAGAAGAAGAAGAGAGAAGAACCGTATTGTGTGTAGGTCACTTTTGGAGTGTTTGTGTGAAGTCTTTTAATTTAAACGAGGTTGTGCCTGGGGTTTGTGGTGCTGGAACGCCCCCTAGTGGTCACAGCGTTTTCTGCCCTACTGGTATATTTTGATCTTGATTTAGGTGCTTCAGCCTCAGACAGATGACGCTTTACCATTGGGGAGCACAGGAACTGGAGCCGCTCCTCCCATCGTGTCCGCCACCTTTCTCTCCAGTGGATAAATCAAAGCCTGCAGTTAATGGAGGGCATCACTGGCGACACCCAGCAAGCGTCCAGCACTTTCTGAGCGGTGTGGAGGACTCGATTCAGTCACTTAGGAGCCTCTTAACTGGAGATCCCGGCAGCACCTGTAGTCTGGAAATCATTAAGCCGAGGTCACAGGATGGTGTGTCTGTGCTTTCTGAGCTGCTTCAGAATAAATTGAGTGTAAAAATGTCATTTCCTCTCCCTGACAAAGTCAAATAGCACACATGGCTGAGTACCATTAGGCTTAAGTTACTATTTACTTCGGTTATTTTTAATGTTTAGGTTAAAAGCTTAGTTAAAAAAGAAAAAGGAAAAAAAAAGTACCGGAATAGTAGATCCTGTTTCAGTCACCCCAAAAGAAACACAGAAATCTGTGCTAAGAAAAACAATGCAAAACGAAACAAATATTTCACGGTCCGAGAGTTTGCTCTAAATTACATCAATATATTATCACAGTTGTTTAACTGGGTCAATGAAGTTCACGCTGCTGAAGCACATGGTCTGCTTTGACTGCTGACGGAGCCCACGTGTCCCTCCAGAGTGGAGGTGCAGCTCTCTGCCTGTGCCGGCAATGCCAGTTCTCATTCGTCTGTGTGCAAGTGGACTGGGCAGGGGGCACCACTGGAGGCACCCCCTTTGCCAGCTCCGTTGGCAGGCAAGAATAGACTGGCATGAAAGCGATGGAGCAGAACAATCGGATTTTCAAAAGGACCAACAAAACACCCCGTCCAAAAATGGGAAATCACACTGTTCAAGAAACCTTCGTGACTCGTTGCCATTACTGGGCACCACACTTAGATAGATAGATAGATAGATAGATAGATAGATAGATAGATAGATAGATAGATAGATAGATAGATAGATAGATAGATAGATAGATAGATAGATAGATAGATAGATAGATAGATATGAAAGGCACTATATAATAGATAGATAGATAGATAGATAGATAGATAGATAGATAGATAGATAGATAGATAGATAGATAGATAGATAGATAGATAGATATGAAAGGCACTATATAATAGATAGATAGATAGATAGATAGACAGATAGATAGATAGATAGATAGATAGATAGATAGATAGATAGATAGATAGATAGATAGATAGATAGATAGATAGATAGATAGAAAAGGCACTATATAATAGATAGATAGATAGATAGATAGATAGATAGATAGATAGATAGATAGATAGATAGATAGATAGATAGATAGATAGATAGATATGAAAGGCACTATATAATAGATAGATAGATAGATAGATAGATAGATAGATAGATAGATAGATAGATAGATAGATAGATAGATAGATAGATAGATAGATAGAAAAGGCACTATATAACAGATAGATAGATAGATAGATAGATAGATAGATAGATAGATAGATAGATAGATAGATAGATAGATAGATAGATAGATAGATAGATATGAAAGGCACCATATGATAGATAGATAGATAGATAGATAGATAGATAGATAGATAGATAGATAGATAGATAGATAGATAGATAGATAGATAGATAGATAGATATGAAAGGCACTATATAATAGATAGATAGATAGATAGATAGATAGATAGATAGATAGATAGATAGATAGATAGATAGATAGATAGATAGATAGAAAAGGCACTATATAATAGATAGATAGATAGATAGATAGATAGATAGATAGATAGATAGATAGATAGATAGATAGATAGATAGATAGATAGATATGAAAGGCACTATATAATAGATAGATAGATAGATAGATAGATAGATAGATAGATAGATAGATAGAAAAGGCACTATATAATAGATAGATAGATAGATAGATAGATAGATAGATAGATAGATAGATAGATAGATAGATAGATAGATAGATAGATAGATAGATAGATAGATAGATAGATAGATAGAACTTTTATCTCGTGCCAACGTCACCAGCCTCTGCTGTGCTTTACATTCTTGAGCTCAGCAGGTGCCATTGCAGGATGTGAGGTTGGACTCCAATGGGAAGCTGTAGAAGTTCTTGAGGACAGATGGTCCGATGTGACGTTTTTGGAAGCAGAGGTGCTGCTGAGACACTTCTTGCTGAACTGTGTTGTGCCACTTGAGGTCATCAGTGATAGTCACTCCAAGGAGTTTAAAGCTGTTGACCCTCCAGTGTGCTTTGCCTTCTGTCTACTGAAGCTCCTTGGTTTTGCTGACATGAAGGATGACATTGTTGTCTTGCCACCACTGAGTCAGCTCTCACCTGTAAGCCACTTCGTCAATGATGGAGGCGTCATCAGCAAATGTTGTAATGGAGTCATAGGTACTCAAAGAGATTCTTCATGCTACATTATGGGTGTCCTGGTTAAGGATCAGTATGGAGAATGTAGTACCTCCAGTCCAGGCATTTGAGGTGTGCCAGTTAGGATGTCACAAACCCAGTTGAAGTTCGAGCTCAGGACTCCAGAGCTGTATTTGAGTAACATTAACCACTGTGCCACCACACAAGGTGTATTTTCCACATATACACCCAAACTGGAATTTTGAAAGGTCCATCTGTTCACATTTCTCCTGAGTGTAGATGAATATTTCCTGCCATGATGAACTTTCTTAATTCCAGATCCACCTATCCATCACTTAGCTGTACATGGTTTGTTCAGCTTGGGGTCAAGGCTATGCTAAGAGCGACAAGCACCTGGTAGAAGTCAGTACTAGATGCAGTGCCAGTCCACAGCAGGGCACACTCAGTGTGACAGTGACGTCATTAAATCCCACACAAACACTGGGGCAGCACACAGCGTGAGCACCGAAGTCGTCTAAAGTGCAATGTAAACCCAGGACTGTGGAGCTGTCAGCTCTAACCGCTGTGCCATCATGGGGCTCTTTAAACTGTTTTTATAAATAGAAGGGAGCCCACCCTTGACATCACCTAATTCAGAAAATCAACCCCTCACCATAACCTTTGCATTAAATGAAAAATTCAATTTTGCGTCCATCTGCCCGCCGTGTCCTGCCATGATGATTAGTGTTTCATGGATACCACCGAGTGCCACGGCAGGGTTGAGAGAACATGTCCCTTGAACTCGTGGCTGGGTGCAAGTGACTTATTACGGGGGCCCAAAGGCCACTCAGAGTGATTCCTGACTCTAAATGAAGAGCTGGGACGGTGGCCTGGATTCCTAGGAAATGAATATTGATTCGAGGATGCATTTAGGCTCATTAATTCAGCGCGCGGCCCTAGTGAGACAGATGCGTGATTGTCAATAAAGGTGAATTTAGCAATCATTAATCAACTTTAATTTCCCATCAATACACAATGGCTGCTCCTATGCAGTCACTTGCCTCACTTCTGCTCGTTCCTGGTCCCAACCAAGCCTGACCAGCTTTAACTCATAAATACAACACAGCTGCCACTTGGCATGGATCAGGAGCTTAGACGTCAAAGATAGCCCATGTCATCCGTTCACAGCTTCAAGATACAACAACACCTCAAGCTCAGCGCAGAAGCCTGGCCTATCGTCCTGATGTTCTCCTCTCAAGAGAGCCTGATTGGCCGCTGCTGGTCACATGGCCAGTCATGTCATGTGGAACCTTCTCTACATTCCCAGTGCCTTTCTCATGCTTCACTAAAAGAACTGCTCAGCTTGAAAGTTCACCTGAGAGACTCTCTGAGCTCTGTGTTTAACTGGAGCTCCTCTGTGTGATGCTGTGAAATGTCCACCATGACACCTTCTCTGAGCTCCATGTTTAACTTGAATGTCCATCCTGTGAGTTCCTCTGGATACTACGTATGTTTGATTGTGTCCATCTTGTACATTCCACTGAACGCTCAGCCAGTAATATCCTTGACAACTCCCGTCACCATTGTGCTTAACTGGAATATCCACCTTTGGAGCTCCTCTGACTGAAGTAATCAACCATATTGGTGATATTGTGGGCTCTTATGGCTGCACTCTTCACCCTAGGAGCTCCTCTGAGCTTTCTGTAACTGGAATGTCCATCTTGTGGAGTCCTCTGACTGATGTGCTCAACCAAAATATCTACTTTAAGAGCTCCTCTGACTAGTGTGCTCAAGCACAATGGCCATCTTGTGAGCTGCTCTGACTGCTGTGCTCATCCTGAATGTCCACCTTAAAAGAACACTGGGCTTAACTGGACTGTCCATCTTGTGAGCTCCACTGAAGACTCAGTCTGAAAGTTCACCTTAACAACTCCCCTGACATTCCATCTTGTGAGCTCCACTGAAGACTTGACCTGAATATCCACCTTGGCAACTCTTTTCAGTTTTGTGCTTAACTAGAATATCCACCTTTGGAGCTCCTCTGACTAATCTAGTTAACCATAATGATGATATTGTGGGCTCCTCTGACTGCTGTGCTCATCCTGAATGTCCACCCAAGGACATCCTCTGAACTCTGTGGTCAACTGGAATGTCCATCTTGTGAATTCATCTGATTGATGTGCTCAACCAAAATGTCTACTTTAGGAGCTTCTCTGACTAGTGTGCTATAGCATAATGACCATCTTATTTGTGAACTTCTCTGATTGCTGTGCTCATTCTGAATGCCCACCTTAAAAGCTGCATTGAACACTGGGCTTAATTGGACTCTTCATCTTGAGCTCCACTAAAGGCTTGACCTGAATATCCACCTTGGCAACTTTTTTCAGTTTTCTGCTTAACTGGAATGTCCATCTTTTCATGTCCTTTGGCTAATGCAGTTGACCATAATGACAATATTGTGAGCTCCTTGGACTGCTGTGCTCGACTCAATGCCACCTTAAAAGCTACACTGAACTCTGTGTTTAACTGGACTTGTGTGCTCCACTGAAGACTCAATCTGAAAGTCCATCTTGACAACTCCTCTGCCATTTGTGCTTAACTGAAATATCCACCTTTGCTGCTCCTCTGGCTAATGTATCTGACCATTCTTATGATATTGTGAGCTCTTATGACTGCTGTGCCTGTCCTGAATGTCCACCCTTGGAGCTCCTCTGAACTCTGTGCTCAACTGGAATCTCCATCTTGTGAACTCATCTGGACTGCTGTGTTCAATCTGAATGTCCACCTTGAGAGCTCCCCTGACTGCTGTACCTAAACAGAATGACCATCTTGTGACCTTTTCTGATTGCTATGCTCATTCTGAATGTCCACCTTAAAAGCTACACAGTAGCACTGTGTTTAACTGGACTCTCCATCTTGTGTGCTCCACTGAAGACTCAATCTGAAAGTCCACCTTGACAACTCCCCCTTCTGATGCTCCTCTGACTAATTTAGTTGACCATATTGATGATATTTTGAGCTCCTCTGGCTGTTGCGCTCGTTCTGGATGTCCACCTTGACAACTCCCCTGATATTTGTACTTAACTAGAATGTCCATCTTGTAAACTCATCTGGACTACTGTGTTCAATCTTAATGTCCACCTTGAGAGCTCCTCTAACTGCTGTACTCAACTGGAATATCTACTTTAGGAGCTCCCCTGACTGCTGTACTCTGGCAGAAGGACCATCTTGTGACCTTCTCTGACTGCCGTGCTCATCCTGAATGCCCACCTTAAAAGCTACACTGAACACTGGGCATAACTAGACTCTCCGTCTTATGAGCTCCACTGAAGGCTCAGCCTGAATGTCCACCCTGAGAACCTCCCAGATGGCTGTGCTTCACCTGAACATCCATCTTCTGAGTTACTCTGACTGCTGTGCTCCACCTTAACATCCATTTTGTGAGCAGCACTGAAGGCTTGGCCTCAATGTCCACTATGGAAACTTGTCTGACTGCTGTGCCCAACTGGAATGTTCACGCTGAGAGTTCCTCTGAACGCTGTGCTCAAACTCAGTGCCCACTTTACGCACTGCCCTGACTGTTGTGCCCTACTGCTATGTGCGGCATGGCTATAAAGTGCTCAGTCTCCTGGACACCCCCCCACCACCGTCTCTGTGGTGCCTTTCTTGGCCCCTTCTTCTTCTCCTCCTCTCCTCATACCCTGCAGCTGCGTTCCCGGAGAGCAGATTTACATTTCCAAACTGCTCAGCCCTCGAGCTCTCATGATTAGCTGTAAATTGTGGCTGATTTGGGGCTTGTGTCGGATTTGGCTTTTCCAGTTTTGTCGCTCTTGAAGAAAACGCTGACATTGTCTTCATACAAGTGGCTTCCGATACAGAAGGATCTAGAGCTCTGCCCACTCCACATTGCCAACTGCACCCATTATGAATG
Source organism: Erpetoichthys calabaricus (assembly GCF_900747795.2). Taxonomy (NCBI): domain Eukaryota; kingdom Metazoa; phylum Chordata; class Cladistia; order Polypteriformes; family Polypteridae; genus Erpetoichthys; species Erpetoichthys calabaricus. The sequence goes on from NC_041402.2 coordinate 34,727,824, forward strand.
TAAGGATAGTTGTGCCAGTTCCTGTATGTTGGTCAGGCCACGATGAGGGGCGCCATACGTCACACACATACGGGATTAGTGTCCCATCGAGAGGGGGGACATCGGCCCAAGGTTGTCAGTGGCTAACAGATATGGGCACTCGGCCCTGGGACCTGTAAAGGCAGGCAGCGTGGAATTGTGACTGAGGTCCTCGACTCGAGAGGTCTTGTGGTTTGACTCCCACCTCTCACTCACTGTGTGACCCTGAGTAACTCACTTAGCCTGCTTGTGCTCCAGTTGTAGAGTAAAACTGTAAGTGATGGAAACGTTCACTCGTCTTACAAGGCGCCTTAGGCAAAGGGGTCAGCCAAATGTACAAGAAGAGTAAAGGTAAGGTCAGCCCCTGCCACTGATTGAGTGACCCCCGAGGACGTCACCTAGCCTGACAGTTGTACAAACTTGTCACAGGTGTGTCAAGTGCCTTGGGGCCATGTTTGCTGCAGAAAGCTTAGTAGTTGTTTGTGTTAGTAGGATGTGGCAGTGTGACCACCCTCCAGTGGTCTGGCTCCAATGACGCTTTTGATTCCCTGTATGGCCTTAATGGCATCACCTGACCAGATAGTGCATCCATCATAGAAACATCACAGCAATGGTATTGCACATGTAAAGCACCTTGGGTTTGTGGTCACTGTGCCAAATAAAAGTTTGTTTGATAGTGTGATGGACTTATGGCCTGGCAGTGCGATCACTGCCCCTCGGACCGCTCACTTCCCACGTCAGAGCAAGTAACTGAAATTGTGCGGAGCTGCCTTTGTATGAAAATTCAGCTACGCTTGGCCTACTCCACTCCGCCTGACCAAGTGCTAAACTGGCTTGTGGGGGCAGTGCACTCATTTGAATGTGAGTGTAAAGAAAATTGTCTGATAGACACCCACCCAGCCACACACCCATACATAACATACAGCACTGTATACATACTGTATATGCAGAACTGACAAATCTGCTTAATCCAGTCCAGGATGCTAGTTCCGGCGCCGCCGAGAGTGGCAGCCTTTTCAGCAGCTCCATGTATGACTGTATGTGTGTATGTGTACTTTTCTACTTTTATTTTTCTATTTTTATTTATTGATCACTCCTATCACTTTATTTTATGTGGATTTGTTCCCTGGACACACTTACTTTTACAATGTGGGTCTTTTTTTATCTATGTTTATCTATTTTATGTGAATTTCCCCTTGGGATTAATAAAGTATCTATCTATCTATCTATCTATCTATCTATCTATCTATCTATCTATCTATCTATCTATCTATCTATCTATCTATCTATCTATCTATCTATCTATCTATCTATCTAGGATTACAAGGGGGCCCGAGCCTATCCCAGTAGCATCAGGTGCAGTTCAGGAACCAACCCAACGTCACCACAGGGACCACTTACACTCATCACCACCTTAACCCGCACAGGGTTAATTTAGACATCATAGACAGATTAGATAAATGGAAAGGAAAGGCACTATATAACAAATGGGTATATGGAGAGACAGAAGTACCATCATACAGTAGATACAGGGACAGATCCAAATCCATTGGCCCCTGTGCCTGACAAGACGTCGGCCCTCTGCTCAACCCCTGACACCTCTACAACCAACTGCCAGACACGCTGAAAAAAAGTGTGGCATTCAAGCAAAGGTCTCTGCTTATGTCTGAGTAGAGAACATCAAATACAAATTCATCGTCTGAGCTGAGTGGAGAGCACACGCTGCATCAGTTACACCAACAACAGTCCGGATAGATAGATAGATAGATAGATAGATAGATAGATAGATAGATAGATAGATAGATAGATAGATAGATAGATAGATAGATAGATAGATAGATAGATAGATAGATAGATAGATAGATAGATAGATATGAAGGGCACTATATAATAGATAGATAGATAGATAGATAGATAGATAGATAGATAGATAGATAGATAGATAGATAGATAGATAGATAGATAGATAGATAGATAGATAGATAGATAGATAGATAGATAGATATGAAAGGCACTATATGATAGATATGAAAGGCACTATATGATAGATAGATAGATAGATAGATAGATAGATAGATAGATAGATAGATAGATAGATAGATAGATAGATAGATAGATAGATAGATAGATAGATAGATAGATAGATAGATAGATAGATAGATAGATAGATAGATAGATAGATAGAATGGCACTCAGTTTTGTTTTAATTCTCCCCAGCAGGTCCAGAGGGTGTCCCATATCTGACTCTGCCCTTTTAATTAGCCTGTTGTTTCGGTGGTCCTCTCCTGAAGTGACGTTACCAGACCAGCACACCACCCTCACCTTCATCGAGTTATAGAAGAGATGCAGGACGTCAGTACGCACATTAAAGGGGCGCAGTCTCATAAGGAAGTAGAGCCCACCCTGCCCTATCATATAAAGTCCCTCTGTGTTATGAGACCAGTCCATTGATGTGGACCCCCATGTGCTTCTAGGGGTGGACCACCTCTACATCCTTCCCTGAACAGTGACCAGACATAGAGGCTCTTTGGCATGGTGAAAGTCAATAAGCAGTTCCTTGGTTTTGCTGATGTTAAGATGTACCAAGAAGCAGCCGTCTCCCCCTGACTCCTCAGCCCCCTTATCAGTACACCCCATAAGTGCTGAGAATGTCACCACATGACTTGACGTGCTGTTACATTTGTAGTCAGAGGTGTTCAGAGTGAAGAGTAAAGCAGACTGGCCTGTTCCTTATGGTGGTCCAGCCCTTGAGCCTCACAGACTGTGGTCTCCCTGACTGAGAGTCCGTTATCCAGGACATCACAGGCCCACCCACCAGTATATCTCTGAGTTTACCCCTTAACAGAGATGACTGGAGGGTACTGAAGGCTCAGGGGAGATCAAGTAACTTAACCCTCACAATGCTGCCAGCTTTGCCCAGTTGAGAATACACCCTGTGGAGCAGACAGACAATGTCATCCTTCACTCCAGTCTCAGTCCTATTCTCATGGACTAAAGCCTTTACAATCTGTAAATAAAAAACAGAGAAATGTGATTCTGTTCTGCACATGTAAGCACACGTTGTGGAGCAATTCATATGGTGCTTGGACGAGTGTCATTAGTGAACTGGTCTAAAGCAGATGAGTAAAACTGTAAATGACAGAGAGTGACATTCACTTTCCTGATGTAGCTGAGACCAACAGTGAAGGGGGAATGTGAAGAGCAGCAGAACTAAACTGCACCCCAAAATCATATTTAGTTCAGGGTGTCATGGAGGTGTAGCGGATAGCGATGGTGCCTCACATCTCCTCAGCTCACACTCGGGCCTCTGAGGGGCTTGCATGTTCTGCCAGTGTGTGTGTGTCGGCTTCCTCCTAAATCTCCAGTAATGTGCATGTTAGGTTCATTAACTCTAAACTGGCCCTGTACTGGTATATGTGCCCGTGGGCCCTGTGATGGACCGGCGCCCTATCAACAGGCTTTGGAACCTTGGATCCTGACTTGATCTGAGTGTGTTTCGTTAATAAGTCATAATGGCAGTCCATTGAACTGAGTTAAATCTCACTTCCTCTATAAACAGCCGCCAGAAACGTCTAATAAAATCAGACAGACCCGTTTGGCGACCACAAGCTATGTCGATTAACCTCAACCACCACACACGCTGAAGGACAAAGTCATGATTTGAACCTCTTAAAATCTTTTGGATGCAGATAAGAAAAGCAACAAAAAGTGCCCTTTTTGAAAAGACTGCCAGCTTCTGCTCTGGTGACTGCGGGTGGCAGCGCTCAGTGACACAAACGAGTCACATTTTCTCCTTCTTTGGAAAGAAAAGAATGTTTAGAGTGGGAAGGAGGAATGGCAAAGAGTGCAGCCGATTGGGCCAAGTGACAGAAATCATCAGGCCTCCATGTCTGATTGTCCAGGCACAGAATGGCAGGGCTCATGAACTGGTCAAGTTGGCAGAAGTAAGCAGGTGTGTATTGGTCACGCTTCAGTTCAGGCCCCAAGGATTTTACACAACATTACAGTGTGGTCACCAAGCATCAGGGGGTCACAGTTTGTCACACCACCTCATACCATCAGCGTTTTTCTGGCTACGTCTGGTAACCAGCAATGTCACTTCCTGCACTTTTCACTCCAGCTGATATTTAAGGGGGTGCATTGTGGGCTGTCATGGCTCAGACTTGAGCTCTGCCCACCCTTTAGTAAAGTCTCATCTTTACTTGATAACTTGACTATCTATGATTTCCTTTTCTACCAGAGCGTGGGAGAGGTGGCACAAACAGACAGCATATTGTCCTGTAAGCACTTCACAGACTCTTCTGCTGCTAAATTCCAATAGTCTGGGTGTGTGGCCACCGGTGAGTCTCCTTAAGCATTCTAGCTTGGATCTTCTCACAGAGTTGTGTAGGAGGTGAAGCAAAAAATGCTGCCTCAGAGCCTAAGTGAGGCAAAAGATGACACAAATGTGCAGGCGGTGGACGAGGCAGATGTGAATGTACAGAGACACACACATACAGTAAGGAGCCGAGAAAGGAGAAAACAATTGTCCTGTTAAAGGCCGCCATCCTCTGAAGTGCTCGTCCACTCCTTCGGGTCTTTACAGTACTTATCCATATTCTCATGGTGCACCTTCTTCTGATGACGTAGTTTCTTTTAACAAACTGCAGTCCTGGAAATGCCTACTTTGTTAAGTGAGGTATGTGGTGCCCGGTGCCTTCAGCTTCAGGGCAAATCATACTCTGGGCATCATGTAGTTCAAGAACTGAGTGATCTGGAGAAAGAGGGAGAGATATAGACATCAAAAAGGATGGAAAATATTAATGACTTCTTCTTTTTCTTCCTCTTCATCTTTGCCCACTTCTATGCAGGGTCAATACGCTTGATCAACCTTCTCCATTCAGCTCGGTCCTAAAACTTCTTGCCAGTCCAGCCACTTTGGCCTCCCTCACTTTCCACTCCCATCACTCTTTTGCCCACTCTCTCCTGATCACATCTCCATACCACTCCCAACTACTTTCCAGTCCTTTTTTAGATGTCTCTCCCACTTTTGTTGTACCTCTGATGGTCTCATTTCTTATTCTGTCCTTTTCTGTAACTCCATACACCTCATCATAACCTTCTCATTTCTGCCACATCTAACTTCTTCTCCTGTGCTCCTCTTACTTCCCATGTTTCAGCTCCATGCATCATTGGTGGTCTCACAAACCTGACCTTTAACCTTCACCTGAAAAAAAGAAGTGTCACACAATTCAATGTGAGGCGTAGAAAGATTACAAATGAAAATAAAAATGAAATCTAACTCTAGGCAATCACCTTCCCCTTTCTCTAACTCTATCAGGGCTGAGGTTCAGGAGTTTGCACAAAACTGACAGCAGCTTTTGTAACTTGCTCAAAGCTTCCACTCCTTAGAAAAATATCAAGGAATCACACCAAACGACTAGCTCACCACACTTCGGAGGGCTCCTTATCAGGAACTGTCCCGTCTCTCCAACATGGACTCTTCAGAAGGTTCTGACAGCCACCCAATCTGAAGTAAAGAGAAGATGATAAAACTACAAACTTAGCTGATGAGCCAAAGGAAAAAGTAGGAAGATGAATGAATGACGCAGCCTCACATCAACCAATCCCCAGCACCAGTAGGCACAACTATCGCCACCTCCATGATACTTCATACTTCAGACCCCAATCATCTCCTATAATGGGGGACACAGACTCATGCGCAGGCCAAGCACACAAGCAGATTCTCAATTCCAGCTACCTCGCTGAACTCCATTCAGGTAACTCTACTGAATTTACCCAGAGGTCTTCACTCTAAATTATGGCTCCTTCCCTAGCCTTAGCAGCAACTAACCTGGCTCTTCTCATCTCTCAGCACTGACATCGTGCCAGGACAATGGTTCCACTGCTGTATGGAGCACCCAAACTGTGCACTACCACCTGTGCAAGCATCTGCCTGATGGCACACCTCCATGTAGCCCACCAGCCATTTCCTATTTGCACCTTTGCTGCACCAACTCAGTTCTACGAGGGAAGTTCAGAGGATCTATTTACACACAGAAAAGTGAAAGCTGTCAATGATCTCTCACTCGGGTTACGGCTAAACCCCGTGACCCGGCCTGTCACAAGGTGTTACTGCACTCTGTACATGTCACAGTCCTACTGCTACTGCTATTGTGAAGGTGACTGACACGCCATTGCCAGCTTTATACCACTTCCTGCTCAGCCCTCACAGCCTGCACACTCTTTTGAGGTTAAGGTCTGGCCTTGTTGATACCCTCAGTGAAGATTGGATTTGTAAAAGAACACAGACATAGGGAGAACGTGCAGACCACTCAGGAGATCTGAATGCACTCCCCTGGATCCCTGAGGTAGTGGCCCTAACTGTGGCGCCACCGAGTCTAAACCCCAAAACTGCTGTGTGTTCAGTGTCGCAGGAGATTTTGAGGCCCCTTTGTTAGTAGTAGTCGTACTGTCGTGTGTACAGAAGATGGCAACCAACACGCAAAACGTCTCCACTCCCTGGCACCATGATAAATCAAAAACACATAGAAAACACAAATCAGCTCAACCGGATTAATCCTTACGCTCACTTCCAAGTACGATGGTCCCAAACAAGTGACTTGATACCAGTCTGTAAGTGTGACATTGCCTGACTGAATCAAGTCCTGGTTCTCAAGGTTCAAGGTTGCTTTATTTAGTCCTGTGTACACAAGAAAACATGAAATTTGTCTTCTCAGTTGTATCAAATAATAAGACAGAAAGAAATGAAACAAAACAAATAGAGACAGGACAGGTTAAGGAAAGGCAATTTGATAATGAATATTTACACAAAAATGGTTACAGGACACATATCAAACTTGAATCGTTTTCTCCAACATTCCTTATTAAAAGTGGTGTGGGGTAGGAACAAAGGAATTCTGCAGTGATTTGTGTGGGTTTCCAAAGTGACTATCCTTCCGGATTTACTGAAGTCAAGTTGAACATGTAATGGAGGTTCGTCTTCAGTTGAGATGATTTCCAGTTTCTTTAGCATTCCATGTAAGTAATCCTCAATACAATGCAATAGTACAATAGTAATATTAATAATAATAATAATAATACATTTCATTTAATAGGCACCTTTCTTATCACTCAAGGTCACCTACAAGTACAGAGCAAAATTCAGCAATAGATGATATCATATAAGAGGATTCTAATTTGTTCAGAGTCCTGGAGACCTCAGCCATCAAGCTGCCTCCCCCATTTGGCCATTCCACAGCTAAAACATTGCTTGGCCAGCCAATCTGATGAAAGAACCCCTCTACCCCATGATTCCTGTGATCCTCCATCAGAGATGACTTTACCTTAGGCAGGCAAAACAACTTGGCAGGTGGGCAGTGGCACCAAGAGCTACATTTGAGTACCAAGAAGAGAAACAGAATAGGTGAAGGTTAGTGACAACTTATAACTATTACGTTACTTATGTTTTAGTGCTAATGACTAACAACAGAGATGCAATCTGTACAGTTAATCAGCAGCTCTAGTCAGGGTGTGCTAAACTGAAGCAGTGAGTCTTCAGCCTGGATGTGAAAGCTGAGACTGAAGGGGCATCTCTTATAGTAGCAGGCAGACCAGTCCACAGTTTAGGGACCACTCTAAGTAAAAGCTCGACCTCCCACTGTTGTTTTTATTAATCCTTGGAATCATAAGTAGACCAGCATCTTGAGATCTTAATGTGCGCTCTGGTTTGTAAGCCATGATAAGTTCAGACAAGTAAGCCAGACCTCGGCCATTTAATGCTTTATATGTTAAAAGGAGGATTTTGAAATCTGCCCTAAACTTAACCGGGTGCCAAGAACTGGAGTTATATGTTTTATTTTCTTATTCTTGTAATAATATAACTATATCATGTATTTAAAATAATATTATATATATATATATATATATATAGATGCCAAGAGGCGTGTTTTTGTTAGTTTACCTTTAATTAAACAGGATGACCCGGTTGGTGTTCCAACTATTCATCCCCTCCACAACTTTTCATTCCTGCACTCGGCCACAGGTGGTTATCACTACAGAAAATGGAAGTGTCACAGGGTCACCGTCCCTGAGGTTAGAATTGTGCTTCTGTAACCGACTGCAATCCTCCTCTCTCAGCGTTGTGTAAATGATTGTCAAATCAGACGCACATAGGGTCAAAACAGGAGCTTTTATTTTTCCAAAACAAAAGGAAATAAAGGGACAAGGCGTCCCATAAGCGGCTTCTCTCCTATGCCCCACCCCCTACCGCGTCCACCGTGTTTTTTCCATTTTTTTGACATCACGATAAAATTATTCTGTTATCTCGAGAAAACAAAGTTCATTTTCTCGAGATCTCGATAAAATTAGTCTGTTATCTCGAGGAGACAATTTAAAAAAATAACGATATTGCATGTCCTCTCTCGGCTTCCATAAATTACAAATTATTAATACAAAAAAAAAATCAGGAAAAACTTAGGGAGAACTGAAACCACAATCCTACTCCCACAGCATCCACCGCGCTTCTGATGCTAGAGCCAAAAAACGTGGGGCATGCAGGTTGTGAGGTGTGACGCTAATTAACGGCCGTACTACAACAGATTACATTGTCAGTATGCTATTAACTATTTACAGGGATCAACTAATTTTGAGGAAGTTCATAACTAAAACAAAGCAAAATTATAAATAACATATTACACTTTGCTACACTTCAGCCAAAAAAAAAACAAAACAAGCAGTTTTGGTCTCAGTAAGGGAAGCAGCCGAACTGTTTGTCAAGAACTCAATGCAGTCAACATGGGAAAACCTGACAGAACCAACAAATCATCCATCCATCCATCTTCCAACCTGTTGAATCCGAACACTGGGTCACGAGGGTCTGTTGGAGCCAATCCCAGCCAACACAGCGCACAAGGCAGGAAACAATCCCGGGCAGGGTGCCAACCCACCACAGGACACACACAAACACACCCACACACACACTCACACTAGGGCCAATTTAGAATCGCCAATCCACCTAACCTGTATGTCTTTGGACTGTTGGAGGAAACCGGAGCGCCCGGAGGAAACCCACGCAGACACGGGGAGAACATGCAAACTCCACACAGGGAGGACCTGGGAAGTGAACCCAGGTCTCCTAACTGCGATGCAGCAGCGCTACCACTGCGCCACTGTGCCACCCACCAACAAATCAACATTTCTTTTTATTTTCACAGAGCATGCCTTTTCAGTAAGGAATCCTCATATTAGGCAGGTAAACGGTAAAGACGCAGACCACAGAAATCTGTTTGAGATCGCGTCAACAAGTTGGAAGATGCAGTGTGTTGATTCAACATGGCCGTGTCCAGAAGAGAGCATAGGCTCCATGAAGTGGTGAGAAGTGCATTGTGGAAAGGTAAGTCTGTTTAAAATTTTACTACAGAGTCACAGCCACAACAGGAAAAAAGAGCAATCAGAGCACAAAAAATAATTTCATCCTTACTGTCGCTCATCTTTATATATAATACGCTACCGTGGCTGTTCGTTTGTCTGTCCAGGATTTTAAATCACCTGTAGCTCACAAACCGTTTGACCGATTGACCTGAGATTTGGTACACATATACTATGTGACGTCTACTATCTGCTTTCAGGGTGATGATTGACCTCCAAGGTTATTTTATTGTAGAATCAACTCTCGGCAGCAGCCAGCATGGCGGCCATGCGGCGTATGTGCACGGGCGCTGTTCTAATCCATTCACCGTTACTTCCCCTACCTCTTTTTTATCTTAAATCATTCTTGAGGCAGGTTGAAGACTTAAGTGCCAGCTTAAGTGAAAAATTAAAGAAAACGTACTAATTGCAACACAAACACTGCCTTAATCAGTTTTAACGTGAAGAGATGGCGAACGAAAGAAGAGAAGAAGCGGGCTGCCAGGGTGGAGAAGAGAAGAGCTGCTCAGGAAGTAGCAAGCGCATCAACCTCTGAGCAAACGAACGCTAAACGTACAGAGAAAGAGGATGAGAACTAGGAATGCTCAAGTCAAGTGTCTCCACTGCACGTTATTGTGCAGTGCGCCATTACTAGTATTAAATAATCCGTCAGTGTACAATCCTCGTCAGGCTGTGCCGGGGAAACCCACTGAGAATCAAGAAGGATGAATGCAGGTGCCATGCTCAGGACACTCACTGCCACTCTGTTATGTTTGCTCAGGTCCCCTCGATGAGCCGGCGGTGGTCTTATCCAGGTGCTGTCAAAGGGATCAAACACAAGTCACAATTTGTGGGGGTTTTCAAAGTGACTATCCTTCTGGATTTACTGAAGGGTACTGGGGGTCCGTCGTCAGCTGAGATGATTTCCAGTTTATTGTCCTCTGACGCACACACTTGCCAGATCTTCTCCAACAGCCTCAATAACTTTAGTTGCAGGCTTAGTAATCTGCTGGAACTTTTTCAGATTTTGGTTTGTTAGACCACTAAACCAGGCAATGCAACTGAAAGTGATAGCAGACTGCATCAGACTGAGATAAAAGGGCAACATGAGGTCCTTGTCTACTTTAAATAGTTGGAGTTTACGGAGGAGAAATAAACGCTGACTGTATTTAGAGAATATTTTTTTGTGTATTTGCATTCCAGTTAAGATTGTTATCTAAGTATTTATATTCATTCACTATTTCTACCTCCTTCCCCAAAAACAAAAATGGATGAACATACAGCCGTGGCCAAACATTTTGAGAATGACACAAATATTAATTTTGGCAAAGTTTGCTGCCTCCGTTTTTATGATGGAAATTTGCAAAGACTCCAGAATGTTCTGAAGAGTGATCAGATGAATTGCAATTAATTACAAAGTCCCTCTTTGCCATGATAATGAACTCAATCCCAACAAACCCCATTCCCACTGCGTGTCAGCCCTGCCACAAAAGACCCTGCTGACGTCATTTCAGTGATCCTGTGGTTAACACAAGGCTGCAGATCACTCTGATGGAGTTCGAATAGAGAGGATCAACTGTTGTAAAGAAGGCTTCAGGGCACCCAAGAAAGTCCAGCAAGCGCCAGGGCCATCTCCTAAAGTTGATTCAGCTGCAGGCACCACCAGGGCAGAGCTTGCTCAGGAATGGCAGCAGGTAATTGTGAGTGAGGTGAAGACGTTTGGAGGATGGCCTTGTGGGTGTCAAGAAGGGCAGCAAAGAAGCCAAGAAAAACATCAGAGACAGACTGATATTCTGGGATTGGACTGCTGGGGTCAAGTCATTGACTCTCTGATGAATCTGATTGTTTGGGGCATCCAGAAAAAACAAAAGGTGAGTGGCGCTACCATCAGTCCTGTGTCATGCCATCAGTAAAGCATCCTGAGGCCATTCATGTCAGCCAAGGCAGTGGGCTCACTCACAGTTCTGCCTAAGAACACAGCCATGAAATAAAGAGTGGGACCAAAACATCCTGCGAGAGCAACTTCTCCCAAATCATCCAAGAACAGTTTGGTGACACACAAGGCCTTTGCCAGCATGATGGAGCAACGGGCCATAAGGCACAAGTGAGAACTACGTGGCTCTGTGATGATGCGGGTTCTTGCTCCAGGCTCCTGTCTCCGTTTTGGGAGCTTTTGAACCTGACACCATCGGTAATGTCACCGGATGAGCTGATCAGTGAAGACACAATGAAGCAAGGGGATGGAGCATAAAAGAGCTCAAATAAAACAAAGTGTTCAAATAAATAGTGCAGTGGTTCAAACATTATTAAATAAATAATCCAATAAAACCAGTGAAAAGGTGGAGGTTAAAATCCCTTAAATAAATCCATAAAAGTGAGGATAAAAACAATGGCTGGAAGCAGTCCTTTTTAAAAGCAAAGCCCGCTGCCTTCTTTCTACTGGTGACTCCCCTGCTTCTCCCATCCAGGCTGACCTTCTCTGCCTTCTGGTCTGGTTGTCTTTTGGTCAAAGGCTCCGTCAGTCAAGACTTAGATTCCCCAACGGCCAGGGCGCTCACGCTGGGGTTCACTCTCTGAAGCCTTCTGTGGCCTTACACAGCAAGTCACCCACCTTCCAGGTCACTCCAGCTCCCTGATCGCTCAAGTGGAGCAACTGCCTCCTTCAGCCCCACGGAGTGTCGGCCAAACACCCTTTTCATGGGAGCTCCCTCTGGCTGCCTGCAAAACCACCAGCAAGTCTGCTCCCGATCACTCGCTCTCTGAATCTCGCACTGGCTTCTTCTCTTCTAGCTGCCTTCTCCCTTAACTTCCATTCACGTTCTTTTTTTTCTTCACCCTCACTCCACACTGGCGCTGCTGCTATTTATAATGGGGACGTGGCTCAGGTGTGGCGATTAGTGGCTCCCGGCATCAATCACGGATGCAGACGACTCCTCACCTGTGCACTTAAGCGAGGAAACGCCCTCATCATGAAGCACCCGGGACCCACACTGCCATGCACCTTCTATAAGCTGCGAGTGCAGTGATTATCTATTTAAAAAAACTGGGCTTCTGTTCTGAGCTGTGGACCCGCTACACCCCAGGCTCGGGGAAGAAAACATCAAAATTTGGGGTCCATGGCCAGGAAACTCCCCATTGAGAACTTGTGGTCAATCTTCAAGAGGCGGGTGGACAAACCAAAACCCACCAATTCAGACAAACTCCAAGCATTGATGAGGCAAGAATGGGCAGCTGCCATCAGTCAGGATTTGGCCCAGAAGTTGACTGACAGCCTGCCAGGGTGAATAATGCAGAGGTCTTGGAAAAAAAAGAAGGACCAACACTGCAAATACTGACTCAGCATAAACGTCATGGAATTGTCACTAAAAGCCTTTGAAACTTATGGAGTGCTTGTAATTCTACTGCAGTGTACCATAGGAAGATCTGACAAAAAGATCTAAAAACACTGAAGCAGCAAACTTTGTGAAAACCAACACTTGGGTCATTCTCAAAAGTTTTGGCCACGACAGTACAGATTTCTGTCTCTCTATTATAAAAAAAAATCTTGGGAGAGAGATTAGGGAGACGAGACGTGATCTTCTCGGAAGACAATTTGAAGTCCCGCGAGAGACACTTTAACATTACGCGAGACAAGGCAGTAAGACAACATTTAAAACAAGCTCACGGACATCTGACCTAGCAGTTGTGGGATTGCTTTTGGCAGAGACACTTGCTCTTAAAACAATGAAAAGCAACAAGCAGAACACGCAGCTCGCCAGCAGCAGCAAGCCAGCAGATCATCCGACCGCTTCTCCTTAGCCTGCATTCAGCCCACACCCCCACTTCACAATGCGAGCGGCAGAGACACGAAGTGGCAAAAGGACAGCTGCTGTACAGGCTTTTAAATGATTGACGCTCAGCGTGACAAGCAGAACATGCAGCTCGCCAGCAGCAGTAGAAAGACAGCAGCTGAACAAACAGCATCTCCTTAACGTGAGTTCAGCCGCCCCCCATTCACAACGCGAGCAGCATTATACGTCCTGTGAGAAAGAGATGTAACCACGCCCGGGGCCAGAAATAAAGGACAAGTATTGTTTTTACAAAAGTTTTTGAAGTAAAAGTCCCGTGAGACGAGACTTTGTGCCAAGAGATTTAACCTTACGTCCAGGGCCAGAAATAAAAGACAAAGAGTAGATGACAAAGTAGAACATTGTAAAGAATTCAAAAATGTTGGCACGATACACATGCAGAGCAGGTTAGAGATAATGGAAGTACGAAAATTCGAAAGTCTGAAAGAAAGGATAGTAAAGATCGCATTAGCGCAAACAAATGGAAATTATTACTCGGGGAAATAACAGAACAGCGAAAAGAGATTGAATATACAGTATTGTTCGGATTTACACTTTAAGTCAGAGACTTGTAGATCGTCTATTTCGTGTTGCCATCAGGGAAAAGTAGTGTTTCTTCCCAATGAAGAGGCGTATCCATGAGAATTAAAAGATTTGTTGTTTGGTGAAAGTGAAATCCCGCGAGAGAACATTTCAAGCCCCGCGAGACAAGAGCTTATGCAAAGAGATTTGGAAAAGTCCAGCCCACATCTAAAACATTTACAGCCACGCACACAGTTCAATCATTTCTCATTTGTGTGAGTGCTATTGTCAGACACAGTTTGTGTAGAAAGAAAGAAACGATATTCACGCATGGGCAGTTATACGTTGTGTTTTCACGATGTAAGTCCAAACACGGAATCAAAATCCAATGCGATATTAATGAAAAGGTAAAAGTGAAAAGAGAGTGAATATATGGACATAGGTGATATGATATAAGTGCGCCACACAAGTTGCAGATCACGTGGCACGGCGGCAGCAGCAGCAAGCCAGCAGCTGATCGAGCAAAGAGGAGGTCAAAAACAACTGCATTTGTTTCCCATTGTATCACCGTTTAAGAGGGGGTTTTGGAGGAGCGACCCCAAGTTAAGCCCCCCTCTTCACAATGCGATTGGCAGAGACACACATAGCACAGGCTGGGGGGCAGGGTTTGGTAGGGGATGGGCGAGCAAAACGAGCAGGGGCCGTAGCCCCCAAATCTCTTAAAATTAAATATCATTTCTTGGGTGTTTTTTACATTCAGAGTTTGTATTACAGCAGTTTATCATCCAGTCCAGCTGATTTAGATAGTGGCTTTCCTCCTCCCCAGACTGATAAGGGGCCAGTGCTCATTGTTGTGTCTCAGGTCACTTGTGTGCAGAGTAAATAGTAATGGTGATAAGACACACACCCACTGACTTCCTGTGTTTGAGCGAACGACTTTTAAAAAAGCGTCCCGTAATGTGTTTCAGGTCTCAAGTTAGGCCCCCTTAAGCAGCCTGTGCCCAGTGCAGAGGGCAGAATGTGACTGAATGGCTTGAGGGGATGTTAGAGGAAGTCTCGATGCATGCTCAATAATCCGGGTAAGGAAATCCTAGAAATTTGATTCTGTTCATCTGGACAAAGTTTTTAAGTGGGAGAAATATTTCGAGACTTATCCAAGTCTCTTCCTCAGTCTCAATTGACTGCAGGTTTCCCCAACCTTATAAACAGTACCTTTGCTTAATCACAGAGACTAGCACCATTGACAAAGGGCCAGTTGATCAGTGATATGCAAATTGTCCACTGATTAGTAGACGTGTGAACCATTCATAGAGGGTTGAGGAATGGCTGCAATCACAGCATTGTAAGATGGCGACAGATGTACCCTTAGGCCCCCTCCTCTGTTCAGAGATGGTCGTTCCTTTTTCACGTAAATGGCCTCCTTGATTCCTCTCTCAAACCAGCGCTCCTCCCTGTCCAGGATGTGCACCTCTTCATCTTTAAAGGAGTGACCACTATCCTGTAGATGTAAATAGACTGCGGAGTCCTGGCCTGACGAGGAAGCTCTTCTGTGTTGTGACATGCGCTTAGCCAGTGGCTGCTTGGTTTCCCCGATGTACAATTCACGGCACTCCTCCTGGCACTTAACTGCGTAAACTATGTTACTCTGTTTGTGCCGTGGGTCCATCCTTGGGATGGACCAATCTTTGGCGTAGCGTGTTTTGGGGTTTGAAAGCCACTGAGACCCGGTGTTTCGAGAAAATGCGCCTCAGCTGTTCCGATACTCCTGACACATACGGGATCACTAAGGGCTTTCGCTTAGGCAGTGGATGTCCTTCCTCTCTCATGAATTGCTTGGAGCGTTCTTTAGGTGTCCTCCCTGCTTTGACAAAGGACCAGCTGGGATATCCACATTTACTCAGGGCCTTTTTAACGTGGTTAGAGGAAGCTCATCCGGCTTCCCGACTTTATCATTGGATGAGGTATGTGAGGGGGGGTCCGGGCCCACCTGCCAAGCAGACGCAGTTTCGAGGTCCTTGCTAGCTAGCAATGCCTCCTATAGCTCCACACCCTGTCACTCCCAAAGCCTTCTTTCATTCTAACCGCAGACTCTGGGACTTGACTACTCGTGACGTTACGGTGATGAGCCATTCCATTTTTTTTTGAGTGAAAATAGACAGTCTGTTCTCTTCTTGCCCACGGCACGCCACACAGCCCGCTGGCCCCTCTTTTCATAGTGGACCTGATTTATCCGGAGTAATTCAAGTTATGACTGCACGCTAATGTACCAAAGAGGCCCTTGTGCAGTAAATCACAATGCATATTAATTCACTCAAGTATCCTTTTGACACCGTTAAGCATTGTAGCTCAATTATAGCAAGTGCCAGACAGGTATATTAGAGGCTAATTTAATCTTCATTACCCTTTGCCATATTGAAATTATACATGTAATCAGAGTGTTAACTCATATTTAAACCCGTTATTCCTTTGTCAGTGTTTTACAAAGAGGTACCAGAAGAGCACCAGATGTCATAATTACATCCTGATTCAAAGCGTTTTGCACTTGGTCTCCAAGGAATCAGCAGACGAGTCAGGCGTGTCCTGAAATTAATCTTCTGGCTGCTATGGATTCATTACGCGCCGGCAGACTGGGGGAGCGCTGGAATGTGTGATAAAACTATATTAATACAGAAAATTAATTAGATTAATGAATTTGTACAGTCGACAGACGAATGGCCCTTCCCTGACTCTGCCGTTTAAATAATAACACAAAAGTAATTAAACAAGATAAATCAAATTCACTGACGTTCTCTCATTATTAAGGAATTTATAAAGGCTCGGTTAAAATATTAACAATATCACTGGCCGCCGATGGGTGAAATCTCTCCTGCAGGTCACGCTCTGTTTCGAAACTCTTGAGTTTTGGGTTAATTGTCCTTGACGATTCAAAACTACCAAGTAAGTTTAGATCAGGTGCCCGAATATGAATATGCATGCAGAAGAAAGTGGCAGCGACATTGTGTGGGGTTGCACGGCCTTACAACTCCAAGCAAAGGAAAGCGGGCACCACCAGGGGGCAGTGTGCACTGTGTGTGTATGCCAGGTGTCTGCTAGGGGGCGTCAGACTCACCTCACATCATGGAGGATCCACCGTGGCTGCAGGGTTTCATTCCCGTCACTTTCGTAATTAGTAATCGATTATGCTTCATTTGTCTTATTGATAATTTATTGTTTTTTTGTTGTTTTTTTTTCTGGGGGTTTGACTGGTAGCCAAACAATAAAGAAATGTTCCAGCCAACAGATGACCATCTAATTCAGGGGTGTGAAACAGTCTTTAGAAGACCACCATTTTCAGCCCTTGTGAAGCTCGTTATTTAATTCTAGAATATTCTATGAAAAGCAGGGGTCATCTGTTGGCTTGCATTGTATAGAGGTTCCTTAACATTTTGTATTATCTCTTTATGGTGGTTATCACTACAGAACATGGAAGTCTCACAAGGTCGCTGTCCCCGAGGTTCGGCCACATGACGTGAAAGACGTACAATTTTGGTCTCCACAAGGGAGAAGTCAAACTATTTGTAAGACCACAGAAGGTGGAAAACCAATGCAGTTCCCAAAAAGTTAGATATTTACAAGCACGGATCATGGCAGTCAGGCAGGGTCAGTCTCCAAATGGGAAACACATTGCCAAGGAGCATGGAACCCTAAGGAGATCAGTCAACAAAAGGGAACAGAAGAATTGATGATCCACATTGGCTTTGACAGAGCGCACCATCTCAAGAACCAGGGTCAGAGTGGGCAGCATCAGACTTCTCAAAAATACAGACAGACCTGGTCCTGGTGGAGATGCAAGCTGTAGTGTCTTAATGTTCTGTGCTGTCAATATATGAGGGGTCTCTTAGAGGTTTAAGCTACAGCTCCTTAACATTTTGTATAATCACTGAGGTATGTGATAACCTGCCGGGGCGAGAGGGGGCGCTGGTGCTAACATTCTCTCTCTTCTCTTCTCTCTCTCTCCACAGCTCTGAGAAACCGCCCAGTGAGGGCACTTAGCTCCGCCCCTTCTGGTTTGTGCAGTATAAGTGCCCGGAAAGAGGCCTAAAAATCACACAAGGAAGACCTCAATGGGCTTTAACAGGCCCTGTCTTTTGATACCCCCCCCCCCCAGCCCTGACAAGAAAAACCTCCCCCCCCAAAAAAACTGTGTGTTTTAAACAAATATATATATGTATTTAGTATTTAGTGTAATCGACACTTGTACTTGTTCACAGTGCTGTACACCTGCACTCAGTGAAGAGCGCTCTACAAAAAATAAGTTATATTGTACGGTGTTATTATTATTGTGTGCTGATTTAGCAATGAAGAGGCACATCAGCCTCTGCAGCAGCAGTTTTACTAAATGTGATCTGTAAGTCATCATGGCTGGTGCTGGGGGTCTCTGAAGTGTTTCTTCACACACTACAGTATACCTACTAGTTGATACAGAACAGCTCCTTGACTTTCTTCAGATAGACAGATAGTACTTTATCCATCCATTTTCTAAACCCGAGTACCCTGAGCAGGGATGGAGGGAACCTGCTGTCTATCCCAGCAATCATAGGGCACAAGGCAGGAACGAAAGCAGAACAGGGTGCCAACTCATCATTGGGTGAAAACACAGACACCCACACTTAAGGAGCCAATTCAGCATCACCAGTCTACCCAACCTTCATGTCTGTGGACTGTGGGAGGAAAGGCAAGGGAACACAGAGAGAACATGCAAACTCCACATAGGGAGCACACGAGACATAAAAGGTCTTCTCCTTAAAGTAAGGCAGCAGTGAGACCACTTTATCGATCCCCAAAAGAAATCTCAGTGCCTCCTGTGGGAACACAGAACATAAAAACTAAGTATAAAATCATAAAAATATGTAAAATATTACATAAGTACAAGACTCATCCTATGACAAATAAAGTTTGTTGTATCTATCTATCTATCTATCTATCTATCTATCTATCTATCTATCAATCCATCCATCCATTATCCAACCCGCTGAATCCGAACACAGGGTCACAGGGGTCTGCTGGAGCCAATCCCAGCCAACACAGGGCATAAGGCAGGAAAGAATCCTGGGCAGGGTGCCAACCCACAGCATCTATCTATCTATCTATCTATCTATCTATCTATCTATCTATCTATCTATCTATCTATCTATCTATCTATCTATCTATCTATCTATCTATCTATCTATTTTCCAACCCGCTGAATCCGAACACAGGGTCATGGGGGTCTGCTGGAGCCAATCCCAGCCAACACAGGGCACAAGGCAGGAACCAATCCTGGGCAGGGTGCCAACCCACCGCAGCTATCTATCTATCTATTATATAGCACCCTTCATATCTATCTATCTATCTATCTATCTATCTATCTATCTATCTATCTATCTATCTATCTATCTATCTATCTATCTATCTATCTATCTATCTATCTATCTATCTATCTATCTATCTATCTATCTATCTATCTATCTATCTATGCCCTCTGGTGTTTGGGCACCATAATACTATGCTGAAGGAGTAGTTCAACTCTCCTGCTGGTCAGCCCTCACTGACACTGTGAGAGACTGCAGTTTCAGAGTGTTGGGTCTTACTGCCCCCTAGTGGACAGGTGTCGTGACGTGTGGCATGTCTGTCTAACAGACCATTATGAATTCCACTGCACTCTGAATTCATAACTCGTAACTCCTACTACGGCTTCTGCTACTAGTTTTTGTGTTCATGTTTGGCAGTGTCATCTGACAAGAGATGACGCCACTGAGTGTACACATTGACAGGACTCATCTTCAGAAGTCTAACACCATCACATAGTATCCATGAGAAGCAGCCTTCAAGGAAATAAATTCACATAAATGTACTGAAAGCTTAATGTTTACAGGATAAGTTTCAAAAGGGGTTAGTCAATCGTATCACTCCTCATATGAGCAAAGCTGTACCTCCTTGAACTGAGACGTGGTCACTCAAGTGTCATTTGTGATTTTCACTAACAGTGCTAGTCAGACTTAAACTGTAACACCTGCAGCCTCTCTCATAAAGTAGGCACACAAAGTTCTCAGGTTACGCCAAGTTGACCTCGGCCTAACTGCCATAAATCATTTTAGAAAGACAAATGGGAAGTGATGGATTGTGACTCGGGCTGTGTTTTTAAGCTAAATAATGTGCACCTAAAATGTCACATGATGGCACAAGTGGTTAATACTGTGGACTCCGTGCTCCACAGCTGTGGGTTCTGCACATTCCCCCATGGCCAGTTGGGTTGTTTTCTTCCAATATCAAGGTGCTTGTTTGATTAATTGGTTAGACTGAACCTGCCTTGTGCTGACCTGGGGCTTCATCCTGGGTTGTGAAAGTCACTATATAATAGATAGATAGATAGATAGATAGATAGATAGATAGATAGATAGATAGATAGATAGATAGATAGATAGATAGATAGATAGATAGATAGATAGATAGATAGATAGATAGATAGATAGATAGATGCAGTATCTCACAAAAGTGAGTACACCCCTAAGTGAAAAACGTCCCAATTTTGCCCAATTAGCCATTTTCCCTCCCCGGTGTCATGTGACTCGTTAGTGTTACAAGGTCTCAGGTGTGTTAAATTTGGTGTTATCGCTCTCACACTCTCTCATACTGGTCACTGGAAGTTCAACATGGCACCTCATGGCAAAGAACTCTCTGAAGATCTGAAAAAAGAATTGTTGCTCTACATAAAGATGGCGTAGGCTATAAGAAGACTGCCAACACCCTGAAACTGAGCTGCAGCACAGTGACCAAGACCATACAGCGGTTTAACAGGACAGGTTCCACTGAGAACAGGCCTCGTCATGGTCGACCCAATAAGTTGAGTACACGTGCTCAGAGTCATGTCCAGAGGTTGTCTTTTGAAAATAGACGTATGAGTGCTGCCAGCATTGCTGCAGAGGTTGAAGGGGTCAGCCTGTCAGTGCACAGACCATACACCGCACACTGCATCAAAATGGTCTGCATGGCTGTCGTCCCAGAAGGAAGCCTTTTCTAAAGATGATGCACAAGAAAGCCCGCAAACAGTTTGCTGAAGACAAGCAGACTGAGGACACGGATTACTGGAACCATGTCCTGTGGTCTGATGAGACCAAGATAAACTTATTTGGTTCAGATGGTGTCAAGCGTGTGTGGCGGCAACCAGGTGAGGAGTACAAAGACAAGTGTGTCTTGCCTACAGTCAAGCATGGTGGTGGGAGTGTCATGGTTTGGGGCTTCATGAGTGCTGCCGGCACTGGGGAGCTACAGTTCATTGAGGGAACCATGAATGCCAACATGTACTGTGACATACTGAAGCAGAGCATGATCCCCTCCCTTCGGAAACTGGGCCGCAAGGCAGTATTCCAACATGATAACAAACCCAAACACACCTCCAAGATGACCACTGCCTTGCTAAAGAAACTGAGGGTAAAGGTGATGGACTGGCAAAGCATGTCTCCAGACCTAAACCCTATTGAGCATCTGTGGGGCATCCTCAATCGGAAGGTGGAGGAGCGCAAGGTCTCTAACATCCACCAGCTCCATGATGTCGTCATGGAGGAGTGGAAGAAGATTTCAGTGGCAATCTGTGAAGCTCTAGTGAACTCCATGCCCAAGGGAGTTAAGGCAGTGCTGGAAAATAATGGTGGCCAGACAAAATATTGACACTTTGGGCACAATTTGGACATTTTTCACTTAGGGGTGTACTCGCTTTTGTTGCCAGCAGTTTAGACATTAATGGCTGTGAGTTGAGTTATTTTGAGGGGACAGCAAATTTACACTTTTATACAAGCTGTACACTGACTACTTTACATTGTATCAAAGTGTCATATCTTCAGTGTTGTCCCATGAAAAAATAGAATAAAACATTTACAAAAATGTGAGGGGTGTACTGTAGATAGATAGATAGATAGATAGATAGATAGATAGATAGATAGATAGATAGATAGATAGATAGATAGATAGATAGATAGATAGATAGATAGATAGATAGATAGATAGATCTGTAAGGCACTATATCACAGATAGCTCCAGCACATTCCCTCACATAGAAGAGTATCCCAAAGTCAGCGACTCCTTGCTTCCCGACATTCAGAATCGTACGGCAGCTCGTCCCAATTCCGTGTGCTGCTTGAATGGCGCAGAGTGCCACATTGAGAAGCAGCTCCTCTTGGTCTCAGCTTTGACTGCTTAACCAGCTTGAGGTCACAAGTCACGGGGGCTTAGACCAGCTGCACTGTCCTTCACATGGCACACTTGCACAGCCACTCACCCTGAGCCAACTTACCCAAACACACACACTCCTTGGGATGTGAGGGGTAAAGTTATATGCAAATTCTCCACCCTGTCTTCTCACAGAAGCCCCCTTATTAACTCTGTCCACCTTTCCTCGGATCTCCTCATCCCTACAGACGTGTGTCTCATGCCAAGGCACGTGTCTCCTGTTCTGCCGCGATGTTGTTAACAGCAATCTGTATAAGAATAAATAAAGCAGCAGTGCATAAAACAACACGACGTACAAATTCCTTTTCATCAGGCCAATAGAGCAGCTGACAGTGCAAATAAAGAAATCAAGACAAGTGTGTGACAGCCAAGGGCTCCCCCAGCCACGGCCGACACCGAGACTCATCCGTGGACATGATCACATCCCAATCTGGTTATGACAGGTTCAGTGCGGGTGGGAGCCTAGAATGATGGAACTGCAGATAGGAAATGATAAACTAAAATCCTTAAGTAATGATCCCAGGTAAGGGTCATCATCATCATCATCATCACCACCACTATCATCTGCCTGGCAGTCATTCAGACGTGACAGACGGAGACAATCCCTTTCAACCACAATCCAATTGTGACTCGGCTTTACGACTGCCCTGCCAGCAAACACATAAATAACTGCTATCACTTAAGGACAATTCCTAGGTGTACATTTCATGCCCTTTATTGCAACAAAAGCCGGTGACTTTGATTTATTTTTTAATCTTAGGCCAGCAGGAGACATTTCACACATTAAGACACATCTGATTGTATACTGTACCTGCTCCCTAAGGCACCATGGCGAGTCCAGCGCCCCCAGTAGCCCAGTGAGAGCCCATCACCCATCTGTGTGGGGAGTCTGAGGATTCTGGTGCACCCTTAAGAATGTGGGCTTCTTACAGCCTTAGGGGATGTCATTCTGGCGGCCAGTTCTCTTAATTATAGACGGTGTCATTGGAATAGACGGCTCTCGTCATTCTGCATCTGAAGCTCCATCCATCCAAGAAATGATTGAGGGGCTGGGGGGGGGGGGGGCACATAAAGAAGAGAATGAAGACAAAAGTAGGTGCCATGATGAACAAGGCTGCACATCCATTTTGTGGCACACAAGCACTGAGGACTTTGAGCCAACAAAATACTGAAGAGCCGTGTGTAAGAAACTCAACTGCATACCTGCAGTAATACAGCGGCATAGTGCCTTATGGGGGGCTGCTGTCTTATCTGGGGTCAAGTCTTCAATTAGGTGTGTGTTTCAGGGGGCTTCTTGTTGTGGTTTGTCACAAATAAAGAGCTAAACTGTCTATCTATCTATCTATCTATCTATCTATCTATCTATCTATCTATCTATCTATCTATCTATCTATCTATCTATCTATCTATCTATCTATCTATCTATCTATCTATCATACTTGTAGTGCCTTTAACGTCTATCTTGCTGTGCCACCTTTTTAAATTTTACTTTTCTAGGAAAATCATCCAAATGTTTCTTATCTAGAATGATGGAGTGGCCCTCAGTCCTCAATTTCTTTCTTTCTAAATATTTTATTTCGTAGACTGGTTTATGATGAATGAGCCACTGAGCTGGTTACCTCCTGGCTATCTTGTTATATGCAGCTCCTTGGGAGGTGAGGATGACTGGAAGTTCAACTCCCAGTAGCACAGTATCTCAGCAAGCCAGTCAGTGATTCTCAAACCTGCATAATCCAAGGCCCTGGACAAGGTGCCATCTTAGCGAGAATAACTGAAAATGAAGTTTAAAAGGAAACACAAAGTGACTCAGTAAATGTAATGAGAACTAAAACAATTTTTGAGACTGGGACAAGCCTGTCATATTGACACCATTGACCATTCTATTTTACTGCATAGGCTAGAAAATGATGTTGGGCTTACAGGCACCGTGCTCGCTTGGTTTAGTTCTTATTTATCAAATCGATTCCAATATGTACAGAAATGTGCTGACAGTACTCCATCATTATACACAGAAATTCAATATGGTGTCCCGCAGGGCTCAGTACTGGGACCTTTACTGTTTTCACTTTACGTGCTTCCACTGGGATCTATCATTAGAAAACATCATGTTCATTTTCACTCGTACGCAGATGACA
The DNA here is from genome assembly GCF_900747795.2 of Erpetoichthys calabaricus. Lineage (NCBI taxonomy): Eukaryota > Metazoa > Chordata > Cladistia > Polypteriformes > Polypteridae > Erpetoichthys > Erpetoichthys calabaricus. Next base: position 34,751,957 of record NC_041402.2, read on the forward strand.
CCCAGTTATATCTTTCATTTAAATCAGATGAAGTTTCTCCAATGTTGTTTTTAATTAGTTGTGTTAGCGAATTAAAGGACTACCTATCTTTAAACCCCGATAAAACAGAGATGTTAATTATTGGGGGGAATGACGCTGATCGCAACAATATTCTGTCATCATTTAACTCAGTTGGAATCTCCATTAATTTTACTGAATCAGCCCGCCATCTAGGATTTATCTTTGACTCTAGCATGTCATTTAAAGCGCATATTACAAATGCGATTTTGTCCAAATCCTGTTTCTCCCATATTTAAAATGTTGGGAAATTAAGGCACTTTCTAAATAAACAGGATTCTGAGAAATTAATTCATGCATTAATTTCTAGTAGGATTGACTACTGCAATGCGGTGTTCACTGGATGTTCAAACTGCTCTTTATGCAGCCTCCAGTTAATCCAAAATGCTGCTGCAAGAATTATTACAAGAATAAGAAAATACGAACACATAACTCCAGTTCTTAAATCCTTACACTGGCTCCCAGTTAAGTTTAGGGCAGATTTCAAAATCCTCCTATTGACATATAAAGCATTAAATGGCCGAGGTCCGGCTTACTTGTCTGAACTTATCATGACTTACAAACCAGAGCGTACATTAAGATCTGAAGATGCTGCTCTGCTTATGATTCCAAAGATTAATAAAATAACAATGGGAGGTCGAGCTTTTAGTTACAGGGCCCCTAAACTGTGGAGTGGTCTGTCTGCTACTATAAGAGATGCCCCTTTGGTCTCAATTTTCAAATCCCGGCTGAAGACTCACTACTTCAGTTTAGCACACCCTGACTAGAGCTGCTGATTAACTGTACAGACTGCATCTCTGTTGTTAGTCATTAGTACTAAAACATAAGTAATGTAATAGTTATAATTGGATACTAACCCTCACCTATTCTGTTTCTCTTCTTGGTACTCAAATGTGGCACTTGGTGCCACTGCCCACCTGCCAAGTTGTTTTGCCTGCCTAAGGTAAAGTCATCTCTGATGGAGAATCACAGGAATCGTCGGGTAGAGGGGTCCTTTCATCGGATTGGCTGGTCCAGCGCTGACTCAGTTGTGGAATGGCCAATAGGGTGAGGCAGCTTGATGGCCGAGGTCTCCATGACTCCAAATCCAAATCTTATTATGTGATATTATCTACTATTGAATTCTGTCCTGTACTTGTAATATTTCTATTACCATATTGTATTGAGGATTACTTGTGTTTTGTTCTGTTCTGTGTATTGTATTGTATTTTTTGACACCCACTGCATGCCCAACCTACCTGGAAAGGGGTGTCTCCTTGAACTGCCTATCCCAAGGTTTCTTCCATTTTTTTCCTTGTCTTATTAGAGAGTCAAGGCTGGGGGGCTGTCAAAAGGCAAGGCTTGTGAAAGTCTACTGTGGCACTCCTTGTGTGATTTTGGGCTATACAAGAAATAAATGGTATTACTGTATATTGTATTGTATTAACACAATGTACCAATGTGACCTTCTTAAATCCCCTCAGTTCTAGTAGGTTTGGGTGGATGTAGCAAATCGTGATACCAGCCCTGAATTGCCAGTGCCCACGCACACAGACACCCACATACTCACCTATCTCTCCAAGACCACCACTGTCACAGCATATTCAGTTCAGCGTCATGGAGGGCTGATGTCTGCACTGGAAGCATCAGGTGTAAGGTGGAACGAACCTGGGAGCAGACCCAGGACTCCTGAAGAGCACCACTGACACTGACGACTGCCTTCCCCTCCATTTTCTCTGTCCTGGTGTCACTTTGTCCTTCAAAGCCTTGCTGGATTTCTGTCTTCAGTGTCACACTTGCCAAAACAGTACCAGGAATATGCAATGCAGTGATTATTTCCAGATTCCTTTTGTTATCAGAAACATGCATTCGAAACATGGAAGGTACGTTTTCTTTTATCGAAACTCATATTTCAGTACGTTTTAAGGCTTTTGTTTTTCGGCTTTACTCGTGCCCCATTAATTCCAATATTATCACCAGTGCAGGTAAGATAGTTTTTAAATGTGTAGAAAATGCTCGACTTTGGAAAACAGTTTCCTAAGGCAAATGCAGACATACCATATTTCTGAAAAGATACTTTTGACTTGAAAAATACCAGAGTTGTCCTTTAATCCATTTCAAATATACCCAGGCAATGGCAGGTGCTTCAGAGAGTTCAAAATAAATTTAAATAAGAAAAGTAAAATGGCAAGTGTGACAAGTGTGGCCATTGGCTCGATTCTACATTCAATGGGCGGAGTCTGAAAGTGAGTGCCATCCTCAGCTATCTGTGGTGTCTCCAATGAAATGGAAACCCCGCCCCTAGAAAAAAGGTGGGCGGTCCAAGCCACACCCATTCCGGAAGGACAATCAACCCGAGTGTTGCAGACTGATTACCCTCATTTGGGGACTGGCACACTGAGAACAGGTGACAGCACTTGCATCATGTCTGGTAAGGTAATTAAAAAGCTGATTCAGAGTTGATTTAAAATGAATAGAAATCACAATCCTTTATTAGCATCAAAGCCAAAACGCAGAATTGCCTCATCACATTATAGACTTGAATAAATGCCTACCTGCGAGTGATGAACTAACAAATTGTAGGTCAAATTTAATTTCCAGCAAACAATTCTCCAATCCTGTGCTGCTTTATGACAAGCGAGCTTCATGCCATTTACATGGGAATAATGGTATTCACTCCATGGCGGGGAGTGCTGCCAGTTATTTAGTGTCTAAATAAAAGAATAAATCACCAGACTAATTTCCTGGCACTTTGTTGAGCAGTGAGACATGTTGTGCTGCCTGTTCTTGCAGTACAATGCCAGAGTTGCTCATTTTCCTGCCGATTGCCATCCTGAAGATGCATCTGAGACAGAAGCGGTCCTCACTAATCCCTTCATGGCACTTGGGGTGTGCATATCCTCATTTGGAGGAGAAGGAAACAAGAATGCTATGCTATTGTCTTGTAATGTGCACGATGGCGTATTCTACCGCATCCTCGTGTGGAAAACGGGCAGCATGTCACATTATTCAAAAACGCTCTACCTTGATGTGAATGAGAGCCACAGAATAGAATGGATTATACTGGTCTGCTGCTGTTATTAGAACACTCTAGACGAGAACAGGCCATTCAGCCCAATAAAGCTCACCAGTCCTGTCCACTTACTTTTTCTAACAACACATCAAGTTGAGTTTTGAAAGACCCTAAAGTCCTCCTGTCTACCACACTACTTGGTAGCTTATTCCAAGTGTCTGTGGTTCTCTGTGTAAAGTAAAACATCCTAATGTTTGTGCGAAATTTACCAATAGCAAGTTTCCAACTGTGTCCACATGTTCTTGATGAACTCATTTTAAAGTCACAGTCTTGATCCAGTGGACTAATTTCCATCATAATTTTAAACACTTCATTAATGTCACCTCGTAATCTTCTTTTGCTTAAACTGTAAAGGCTCAGCTCTTTTAATCTTTCCTCATAATTCATCCCCTGTAGCCCTGGAATCAGCCTGGTTCTCTTCTCTGGACCTTCTCTAGTGCTGATATGTCCTTTTTGTAGCCTGGAGACCAAAACTGCACCCAGTACTCCAGATGAGGCCTCACCAGTGTGTTATAAAGCCTGAGCAGAACCTCCTTGGACTTCTTAATGGCTTCTGAACACTGTCGGGAAGATTGTGTTAAAAAACAGTCACTGATTACTTCTAAAAACTCCTTGTGCTCCTTCATCTGCAAGGCTATCCCAGTTAATATTTGGATAATTTGATATTACTAAAAATATGTGTGTTGAAATTACTGTCTGAATGGAGTGGTCTATAACACACTCCTAAAAAAAGACCTCTTTCCCTAATATTTCCCAGGTGTGGCCACATATCCTCACTAAGATGGAGCTCATTGTCCAACTGAAGAGGTCTTACATTTAAATTCTGTTTGGCATAAACAGCAACCCCACCTCCTTTTCTGTTCTGTCTATCCTTCCTAAAAAATGTGTATCCCTCTATGTTACACTCATCCCCATCTTTGTTATTTAGCCAGGTTTCCGTTATTGGTATAATATAATTATGCTCTGCTCCATACAGCTCCAACTCACTTACTTGTTATTATATATACTCTATATATATAAAATGTTAAGCCTAAAAGTGCAACGATGATGTTTTTAATGCCACGTTTTTTTGTCACGCTTTAAATCAGGCTTATTTTAAAACCTACATGTACAGTTAGGTCCATAAATATTTGGACAGAGACAACTTTTTTCTAATTTTGGTTCTGTACATTACCACAATGAATTTTAAATGAAACAACTCAGATGCAGTTGAAGTGCAGACTTTCAGCTTTAATTCAGTGGGGTGAACAAAACGATTGTATAAAAATGTAAGGCAACTAAAGCATTTTTTTAACACAATCCCTTCATTTCAGGGGATCAAAAGTAATTGGACAATTGACTCAAAGGCTATTTCATGGGCAGGTGTGGGCAAGTCCATCGTTATGTCATTATCAGTTAAGCAGGTAAAAGGCCTGGAGTTGATTTGAGGTGTGGTGCTTGCATGTGGAAGATTTTGCTGTGAACAGACAACATGCGGTCAAAGGAGCTCTCCATGCAGGTGAAAGAAGCCATCCTTATGCTGCGAAAACAGAAAAAACCCATCTGAGAAATTAGTACAATATTACTAGTGGCAAAATCTACAGTTTGGTACATCCTGAGAAAGAAAGCAAGCACTGGTGAACTCAGCAATGCAAAAAGACCTGGACGTCCACAGAAGACAACAGTGGTGGATGATTGTAGAATCATTTCAATGGTGAAGAGAAACCCCTTCACAACAGCCAAGCAAGTGAACAACACTCTCCAGGGGGTAGGCTTATCGATATCCAAGTCTACCATAAAGAGAAGACTGCATGAAAGTAAATACAGAGGGTGAACTGCAAGGTGCAAGCCACTCATAAGCCTCAAGAACAGAAAGGCTAGATTGGACTTTGCTAAAGAACATCTAAAAAAGCCAGCACAGTTCTGGAAAAACATTCTTTGGACAGATGAAACCAAGATCAACCTCTACCAGAATGATGAAAAGAAAAAAGTATGGAGAAGGCGTGGAACAGCTCATTATCCGAAGCATACCACATTATCTGTAAAACACGGTGGAGGCAGTGTGATGGCTTGGGCGTGCATGGCTGCCAGTGGCACTGGGACACTAGTGTTTATTGATGATGTGACACAGGACAGAAGCAGCCAAATGAATTCTGAGGTGTTCAGAGACATATTGTCTGCTCAAATCCAGCTAAATGCAGTCAAATTGATTGGGCGGCGTTTCATGATACAGATGGACAATGACCCAAAACATACAGCCAAAGCAACCCAGGAGTTTATTAAAGCAAAGAAGTGGACAATTCTTGAATGGCCAAGTCAGTCACCTGATCTTAACCCAATTGAGCATGCATTTCACTTGTTGAAGACTAAACTTCAGACAGAAAGGCCCACAAACAAACAGCAACTGAAAGCCGCTGCAGTAAAGGCCTGGCAGAGCATTAAAAAGGAGTAGGACAGCTGCTGTACAGGCTTTTAAATGTTTGAAGCGCCACACGAGATGCAGATGAACACGGCACGGCAGCAGCAATCCAGCAGCAGCAAGCTAGCAGCTGATCAAGCAAAGAGAAGGTAAAAAAAAACTCCACACATCAAGGCGCTATATAACCTGACATTCTGTTAGCCTTCTTAATGGCTTCTGAACACTGTCGGGAAGTCGATAGCTTAGAGTCCACTATGACCCCTAAATCCCTCTCATAAGGTGTATTCTCGATTTTCCAATCGCCCTTTGTGTATTCAAACTTCACATTTTTACTTCCTATGTGTGATACTTTACATTTACTGACATTAAATTTCATCTGCCACAAATCTGCCCAATCCTGTATGCTATCCGCCCCCTCTGTAATGATATGATGGATGATGTCACTTCTTCCGCTCTACCTTAAAACCGCCATTTTGGGAGCAAGCAAGTCAGTTCTGTTCAGGACTCTGATCTGTACACATCTGTACCTCAGTTTATTCTGTTTTTCAGCCAGGAAATAATACACAGGTGGCTACCCCAAACCTTTCTGAGGCTATGTTGTCGATTCTTGTGATGACGCATAACCAATATGCCATTTTCTGGCACCACTAAGCTTGCTCCTTAGTTTAAATAAAGTATAACAACACAGAACACAATACACAAAAAAGCAGGATGGGACCTGGTGGCCCCCCGGTCTACAATGTATGATGATACAGTAACACTTTGTGGGGGTCGCAGAGAGGTTTATTGAGTTTTTTGTCTTTCCCAGTCACGCCATTTATGATATTTCCATGGTACTAATCTGCCTTTTCTTTTTCCTTTCTGTGTTGAGTGATAAACACACGGCTGAGTCTTCTTATTCTTTTGTCCCCTGTGTGGCTCATAGGCAGTCAACCAGGGTGTCACCGCTTTTCCTTGTCCCCACTTCTAGTTGGCCCCATGTGTACCCTGCTAGTTTTGCTTATTTCGCCTGTCACACACACACGAGCACATGGGAGACAACTGAAGGGCTCAAATAAATGTGTTTTTCCATCAGACCCGGAGGTTGGCACTGCCCTCTAACTCTTTCCCTTACAGGACTGCAGAAGATTCCTCTCACTAACCACTGTTCTGGTCCTCAGGATTCAGACCACACTTTCTATTCTGGTCAACCAGAATCCAACTCTTCCGATGACATCACTTCCTCTTCAGACCATCCAGAACCCGCCCACAGATGACACCACTTCCTCTCCCACTCCTCAGGAGTCCACCATCAACCTACATCACCTCCCAAATTCTGTCTGTTGCACGTATCTGCCGGCCATTTCACACCTCTCATCAGCGTTGTTGTTTTTCAAGCATACGGGACAGGATCCCCCCAACCTTTACTTTGTCTCCTTGTTCTCTTCCACACACTGTTTGTCCATGCTGTGTTCCTGGCTGACCTCTTTTCTATTTTCCCTGAGGGTTCCATGCCTGTTATTAATTTTCATGTGGTGTGGCCATGTCTTCTTCACTTTCTCCTCTTGATCTGGTTGATCGCCTTGATTGCCTCCATATGCCACCATTGGTTCTCTAATCACACCATTTGACCTCTGTTTGTAAAGGTCTGCAGTTTGTATATGGTGGTCCTGCTGGTGGTGGGCCAGGTCTCGCAGACATACAACAGAACTGATTTCACAATGATGTCTGATGTTTGTAGTTTGGCCTTCAGTGATCTCCATAGAGCTCATTCTTGATCTGTGCCCCTCTGTTCACTGGCCATGCTGTCTAAGTATATAAACTGCTCAGCGTCATTCTACATCCTTTTTATTCTCCATTTTTCTTTTGTCACTATTGGTGTTTGTCTTTCCCTTATTGATGCAATCTGACCAGTGGCTCCATCTTCTCTTCCATTTTACTGTGCTGGTGTGATTAGAGGGCAAGATCATCAGCAAGTCGGTATCTTCCAGTTGGTGAATGAGTGACCAGGGATTCCCTCTTAGGTGGCCAGTTGTTGTCCTTGTCATCTCCCACCCAATGAAATGAGGCATAGAAATGGTGACAGCAGGCGTCCCTGTCTTACCCCCCTGTCTGTAGGCTGAAACAGTGGAGTGCTTCCTTCATTCCTTACTGGTCAGCTCCTGATGTTTTTGTAATTCCTGCTTCTTCTGTTACAAGGCTTTAGTGGTGTGGAGCCTGTCCCAGCAACCTCTGGTGCAAGGCAGGAATTAACCCTGAACGGGATGCCAGTCTAAAGTGAGCTAAAGGTAGAAATACAAATTAACAATACCTACGTAAAATTATAATCAGAGTATCCAAAGAGGACCTTCCAGACACAGGGAGAACACAGAAACTCCATACAGACCACCATACAGCTGGCATTTGAACCCAGGACTTTGGTGCTTGGTGCTCTTTTTGTTTGTCGTTGAAGTTGTAAGCACAGAAGCATCAGAGTGGAGAGTGGCAACCAGTGGCATTTACACACTTGTCACATTCTGAAGTGGCACTCCAGGCTGCCCGTTTCCTTCTTCCTCACAGGGTCCTTTCTTCTTTTGTAGTGGGCAAAACTCTGGTTAACCACCCATCAGTCTAAATAATTAGAACATTACTGGCATATTCATATTAAATTACTGGTATATTTATATTAAGAAAATACTGGGCTATTGATATCAAGAGATTACTGGTGCATTTATAATACAGTGCTGGCACATTTATATTAAGTTACTATTGGCAAATTCATATGAAGAAATGGCTGTCATCCTCTCTTCAGTGTGAACCATCAGGGCAAATTGGAGCAGGCAGGGAACTTGTTAAAGTGCCAAGAGGGAATGCCATTTTTCTTTTTGTCTGCCACCGTAAGCGCTGCTGCATTATTCAGGACTGAATTAAAATGTACCCACACACACACACACGCACACGCACGCACACACACACACAGAGCCATCTGCAGGGTGACAGGGCCGTCTCATAGACGACGCTGCCGCTGTTTTCTCAGGGTGCCAACTGTTTTGGAACTTGTGAGCGGCTTATCAGACGATGCGTTACAACTCTATTTACAGACAGACAGGTGAGCCGGCATATGGGAGACTGACGGATTGAGATGTCACTGCCTCTACTGCCAGGCCTAACGCGGAGAGCACTGCACTGTGCCAGGCAGCAGGTGACATCACCTCCTTACTCCTTCACAAAATACACTTCTGTTTATTATCTGAACCCACTTGAGCCCAAGCAGACTTGTGGGAAGATGAAGAGGAGCTGATGCTGGGCTGGACGTCAGTCATTCACCATAACTTACACGCCTTATCATACTGCTCGTATAAGGCACTATATGATAGATAGATAGATAGATAGATAGATAGATAGATAGATAGATAGATAGATAGATAGATAGATAGATAGATAGATAGATAGATAGATAGATAGATAGATAGATAGATAGATATGAAAGGTGCTATAAAATAGATAGATAGATAGATAGATAGATAGATAGATAGATAGATAGATAGATAGATAGATAGATAGATAGATAGATAGATAGATAGATAGATAGATATGAAAGGTGCTATAAAATAGATAGATAGATAGATAGATAGATAGATAGATAGATAGATAGATAGATAGATAGATAGATAGATAGATAGATAGATAGATAGATAGATAGGAAGGAAAGGCACTATATAATAGATAGATAGATAGATAGATAGATAGATAGATAGATAGATAGATAGATAGATAGATAGATAGATAGATAGATAGATATGAAAGGCACTATATAACATAGATAGATAGATAGATAGATAGATAGATAGATAGATAGATAGATAGATAGATAGATAGATAGATAGATAGATAGATAGATAGATAGATAGATAGATAGATAGATATGAAAGGTGCTATAAAATAGATAGATAGATAGATAGATAGATAGATAGATAGATAGATAGATAGATAGATAGATAGATAGATAGATAGATAGATAGATAGATAGATAGATGTGAAAGTCACTATATAATAGATAGATAGATAGATAGATAGATAGATAGATAGATAGATAGATAGATAGATAGATAGATAGATAGATAGATAGATAGATGTGAAAGTCACTATATAATAGATAGATAGATAGATAGATAGATAGATAGATAGATAGATAGATAGATAGATAGATAGATAGATAGATAGATAGATAGATAGATAGATAGATAGATAGATAGATAGGACACACAATGACTAAAGCTAGTTGTCATTTTATATACAGCTGTGCCTTTTCTTTATATAATCATAGCAAGGAAACACAATTGGTGGAATCAGTTGTCATTTTATATAGCACCTTTCCACTGTGAATATCTCCTTGCTTGCAGGCCTTCTTGTGACACCCCTGATGTCATTGTCCTTTCCCATCACATGCTCTTCTCATTAAACAATGTGCAGTGCTGAGTGACACCATGCACAAACAGCGTCTCTCTCTACAATAAAGGTGCGCCAGATTGAATTTGTTCTGTTCATTACAATACAAAATGAAGGTAAGGTGCTGAACTGACCAACTGTGCCAAAAGTGCCCTCACTGTGGGCACCTGACAGGCTAACTGACGGCACCCCAGAGTTCATTCAGCACTTTGGCTGCCCATCCTGAGGCCCACTTTGTGACGCTCACCGAGTCAGACATTCATCTCCGCACTTTCCACTTCATCAGCCGCCCCAGTCCACTAACCAGGGATCAACATGACATACAAGGGAAGCCTTCTTTATTTTTAACACCTCAGAGAAGCCATTGTGTTACGAAGACAAGCACGTCAGCCATACATTCCAATAACATTCATCAAGCTGGCGCATTAGTGCAAGTGAAGACAGCTGTTTAGTGCCACCGAAGCAGCCTTCAGATGAATGAGTCGGCTGGAGAGAGTGGATTAGGCGTGAAATTGAAATAAGCGAGATCAGATTAGTGACCTGAAAACAGGAAAAAAAAAAACAAAAAGCAAACAAGACGTGCGCCCACCCGCATGGCTGCCAGAGACACGCCTCTTGTATAGCGCCTTTCCGCACTGAACATGGACCCTGCTCAGTACAGCAGGAGTGATACCCTCCACATCCTGACAAAGCAGTTTGCTTAGGCCCACTCTGGGTGTTGAAATGGCTCCCTTATGGTTTGACTCTCCAACGCCTTGGTCACTTGGGCTCATTCCCTGCCACCATGAATGCACTTTACATTTTTATTACAGAAGGTCCGTTTGCAGGCTTCTGCTGTGGGTTGTCAGCAGTGAGAATTTTATATAGCGCCTTACTCCATACAGTCTGACACCAAGGCAGCAAAACTGACCGAGGGCAGCTGCCTGGTATTTCTGTTTAAATGATGTCCACTCATTGATTGGTGGCAATGCCACCTTGTGGCTGGCCAAGTGACCCACGATCTCTGTGTTACAGTCCAGCAGGGGTGCCACAGCTATGAAGAGGCAGCTTTCAGTTTGTCAGCAAAGCTCAGAATTTGACGTCGTTGTCTGGCACATGAAGAGTCGCCTTCTCTGCTGAGTCTCTTTATGGGGTTTGCCTGCCATTTCAGTTGGGCTTCAAAGCAGCCAAGGCCCAGGAGTGGAGCAGCAGGTGAGTGGGCACCGCATGTCTGCGGGGGTCTCTTTATGGTCAGTTCTCTGCTTAGAAGCTTTCTTCAATGGTTCTGATTTGTTTTCCACTACCCATATCTATCACCATTTTTATCTTTGTCCTTTATTTGAATAGTTTCATTAGCATGATAAATACTGTAAATTCATCAAAATCCACCAAACATCACAGTAACGTTCATTCATCGATCTGCTGTGGTTCTGTTGAAAAAAATAACATTTTCAGAACATTTTATCTGAAGTTGTTGATGAACCAAAACGTAACGTTCTCACTATACGTTTACCAAATATTAAATTAAAGTATTCACAGTGACCAACCAATAAGAAGGCTCCTAGAAAATGCACCAACCAAAAAAAGGCATACGTTAAAACTCTGTTTAGGAATAATATTTGAATTTTGGGTTAGAGGTGTTGATAACAAGGAGAAAGTCGGAGGAGGGAAATCTCGTGAGATCTGAGTGATTACTGGGAGGCAGCCATCATTAGTTTACGATTAACTCTGTCATGTAAAGTAATGGCCTGATTAGATGAAGTCATCTATTCAAACAGGCTCTGGCACCAAGGTCCACTGGTGGGCATCACGCTTCTGTCTGGAGTGAGGGGTCTGATGAGGAATGCTGCAGAGAAGAACGTTTTGGTGCTGTTTTATAATCATGGGGAAAAAACGACGGCTCCCTAAAGATGATGTCCATTTATAAAGTGCTGGTTAGTAAAGGGGCTTAGTTTACTTCATCACAGCTTAACTAAGCTCAGTGACAGGTAAGAGAAAAGAGAACAGAATGAATTTCAAGGTGTAGAGCCAAGGTGTAGTTGTTAGGGTTAATGAAGACAGACAGATAGATGTGAAAGGCACTATATAATAGATAGATAGATAGATAGATAGATAGATAGATAGATAGATAGATAGATAGATAGATAGATAGATAGATAGATAGATAGATAGATAGATAGATAGATAGATAGATAGATAGATAGATATGAAAGGCACTGTATAATAGATAGATAGATAGATAGATAGATAGATAGATAGATAGATAGATAGATAGATAGATAGATAGATAGATAGATAGATAGATAGATAGATAGATAGATAGATAGATAGATATGAAAGGCACTGTATAATAGATAGATAGATAGATAGATAGATAGATAGATAGATAGATAGATAGATAGATAGATAGATAGATAGATAGATAGATATGAAAGGCACTATATAATAGATAGATAGATAGATAGATAGATAGATAGATAGATAGATAGATAGATAGATAGATAGATAGATAGATAGATAGATAGATAGATAGATAGATAGATAGATAGATAGATAGATAGATAGATTGTATTTGTCCCCAAATGTGTTCTTGAAAGGGAAATTGAAACATCGCAGAAGCCCAAGAAAAATTATACATATATGTATTTATATGGAAGTGAAGGTAGCATCATAGTTCTCCCTTTGAGGATCTCTAGTTACTATATACAATATATATATATACAATATATATATACAATATATATATATATATATATATATATATATATATATATATATATATATATATATATATATGTGTGTGTGTGTGTGTGCGTGTGGGTGTGGGTGTGGGTGTGTGTGCGTGTGTGTGTGCATGTCTGTGTGTGTGTATTTATATATATATTATTTGGAGGATCTCCTTACAAGTTCTATGCAATAGCCCACCTGGACAAGAGAGGGCGCTATCACTAACACTGTCCTCTTCTTTTCTACCTGCAGCACCACCACACTGCCACTGATTAATCTGGAAGATGCTCCTCTAACGTGCATGCCTGACAATATACACACACATAAATATCCATCCATCCATCCATCCATTATCCAACCCGCTATATCCTAACTACAGGGTCATGGGGGTCTGCTGGAGCCAGTCCCAGCCAACGCAGGGCGCAAGGCAGGAAACAAACCCTGGGCAGGGCACCAGCCCACCGCAGACACATAAATATATATAAATATATTTAAAAAGAACAACAAGCCCCCAAACACAAGTAAGAACATCTGGCTTGAAGAAGAGCGGTGCCGCTGTCAACGGCAGGCTTGTAGGTGTTCGGTATGACGTGGTGAGCTCTGCTCAGTTGTGCTGCAGGTTTACATTTGAAGGCTTTGACTTTCGAACAGAGTGAGTCCAGCTTGTTGTGTCTCGTGTTCTTCTCCGTCTGTGGCTCCTCTCTGTGTCGCTGATATCTGAACTAATTACCCACTCAGTGCTTTTTCACAAGTGCACGTCACCCTCTGTATTGTCACAGTTGCCAGAAAGCATTGCTGACTCTGCTTGAGCAGCTTTGTACATTTCAGCCGCTGTTAGAGCTCTCTTTGTCAGTTCTCCCTCCAGCCTCAGGTACTCTCAGTTTTCTACTAAGTGAGTTTTCTTTCTACACACATCCGCTTCTTATGACAGGTGCATCACCCTGCTGGCTTCTTTTCTGTAAACTGGAAGAAGTACACAGAGGCTTCCTTGGTGGTTTTTTCAAACTGGGCACTGGCAGGGGGTCCTCCTCAGCACAGTAGATCAAGATGCTCCTCTTTATTTATTTATTTATTTTTCAAATGTCACACACACCCACACACTCACACATGCACACACACACACACAAGGGTAATCAGAGAACACCAGAGCTAACCCCATGAGTTGGAAACAGCCTGGCAGTACCCAGCATGAAGACAATTTCACACACCACAAAAAGCCATAAGAAATTCCATTAAGTGTGTTATGGAAAATTTGAAAAAAAAATGACTCAAGAAGACAAACTTGAGGGTAGTTATAAACATTTTAATGATAAGTTAAACTTCTGAGGGAAGCTTATTACTTTTTTTGCACCACATTGAGTGGCGCTGTGCCCCACTGGCCCTTAATGCTGGCAAGCCACTTCCTTTCGTGTGTGTCTTTTTTGTTGGTATTGGATTATTTTCGACTGCTCTGAGGAGACATTGTAGTAAGTGTTTCATTGTGCTGAGTGCCTGTGACTAGAAGCTTGAATTTGAGTCTAAATTTGCTGCAATGCCTGCAGGAGTTTGACTGACACTCTGTGTCTTCATGGAAGGTTTGGGGGTGACACTATGTGGCAGATGACTGGTGTCCTTACCGTGCACAGGGCACTATCTCCCCCAGATCGCTAGATGGCAGCCCCCCAAGATTGTAGTGGAGCCACAGATTCCCAAAGTGCATCATGGGACTTGGAGTTTGCCAACTCAGCCCTGTTGGTTCCATGGATGCCACTAGGGAGTGCTGTCAGGGAGTGCAGCAGGGACTGTGGAGCCAGGGCTGGTACCACCATTAAGATGAATTAGGCATTAGATCATAAGGCGGGAGGGGGGCCCAGCCACAGGGGTTAGTGACTGAACAATCAGTACTAATAAGCCTAGGATGCCAAATAAGCTAGCACCGGCACTGTGTGGAGCCCTACTCATTGGGTGCTTCTGGGCCAAGCTAATGGGCCACTGGAAGTACTCTCAGATGTAGCATAAAAGAAGCCCGCTGCCTTCACTCCAGGAGCCAGAGTCAGATGAAGCTTGCTGGAGGAAGAAGAAGGTGCAGACAGAGAGAGAAAAGGAAGAGAAAAAAAGAAGATAAAGTGCTGAGTGCTTTTGTTGTATTGTGCTGTGTGCCTTGGTGTTATGGGAAATGATTTGGGAAGCGTTTGCCACCATAAATAAAATGTGTGTGCTGTGCAAAACCTGTGCTGGGTTTGGGGAGCTGGAGCACCCTCTGTAGGCCACACTTGAAACATCAATCAATCAATCAATCAATCAATCAATCAATCAATCAAACAATCAATCAACCATTTATTTATAAAGCACTTTAAAACAACAGAGTTGAAGCCAAGGATCTGTACAAGGACAATAACCAATAAATTTAAAAAATAATGAGAGAAACAAATACAAAAATTAAAACAGCACAAAGGGGGGCAATCAACTTCTAAAGGTGAATTAAAAGCCAAACAGCAAAAATGAGTTTTGAGACGAGATTTAAAATTCAATGATAATGGAACCATCCTAATATTTCAAGGTAAGTCGGAGCCAGGACAGAAAACACCCGGTCGCCTCTCAACTTTCGTCTGACTGTTTGTGTGGTCGGCGGATGTCAGAAGCTGAGTGGGAATGTAGGGGCTAATCAGGTCACATAAGAAGGCCAGGGGCCAGACCTTTTAAAATTTTAAAGGGACTTGTAAAAGTCTTAAATGAATCCTATACCACAGTGTGACATTTTGTGACTCAGGACCTCAAATTCAACAACAAGATGGCTGACTAGTCCGTGATCTTCTATGATTGAGGACATGTCATGTAAGAAGGACAATAAGTGTTTAACATACCCTACCCAAAAAGATGGCTAACCACTATGTGATCTCCTATAACTTAGGACTTCAAATGCAACCTGGACAGCAAGAGTTTGAAACTCTCTGCCCTTGGACCACTAATACAAGATGGCCAAGTAGTCTGTTATCTTTGATGCGTTGGAACCTGCAATAGAAAATGGACAATGAGTTTGTGAGTCACCTTGCACAATGTTCTCTAATACAAGACTGCAAACCAGTGTGTGACCTTCTATGACTCAAGACCTCAACTGCAAGATGGTAATGTAATGTATGGACCCTCGTCCTCCAGGACCTCTAATACAGTCAAGTAGCAGATAAGATTCTGTGACCATGAACCACTAATGCAACATGGCTACTGAATGTTTGCGCCAACCAGGCCTAGGACCACTAATCCAAGATGGCCAATCTGCGCATAACCTTCTTTGTCACAGAACTTCAGAGAGCTTTAGTTGGCCAACTAATTTATGAGCCTCCAGTACAAGAAGGCTAATGAATATGTAAGTCTTCTGGTTTGAGACATTAAATGCAATTTGGACAATTAGTGTTTGATCTTCTGTGCCCCAGGGTGTCTAATACAAGATCATTATTGAGTGTGTGAGCTACCCTGCTTCAAGACATCTATTACAAGATGACCAACCAGAGTGTGACATTTTGTGACTCAGGACCTCAAATTCAAGATGAACAATAACTGATAAATTTAAAAAATAATGACAGGAACAAATACAAAATTTAAAACAACACAAGGGAGGGCAATCAACTTCTCAAGGTGAATTAAAAGCCAAACAGCAAAAATGAGTTTTGAGACGAGATTTAATATTCAATGATAATGGAGCCATCCTAATATTTCAAGGTAAGTCAGAGCCAGGACAGAAAACACCCGGTCGCCTCTCAACTTTCGTCTGACTGTTTGTGTGGTCGGCGGATGTCAGAAGCTGAGTGGGAATGTAGGGGCTAATCAGGTCACGTAAGAAGGCCGAGGGCCAGACCTTTTAAAATGTTAAAGGGACTTGTAAAAGTCTTAAAATGAATCCTATACCAAAATGTGACATTTTGTGACTCAGGACATCAAATTCAACAACAAGATGGCTGACTAGTCCGTGATCTTCTATGATTGAGGACATGTCATGCAAGATGGACAATAAGTGTTTAAGATACCCTGCTTGAAGACCTCTAGATAAGGATGGCTAACTACTGAGTGATGTTCTGCAACTTAATACTTCAAATGTAACCTGTACAACAAGTATTTGAGACTCTGTGCCCTTGGACATCTAATACAAGATGGCTAAGCAGTCTGTTATCTTAGATGCTTTAGGACCTGCAATACAAAATGCATAATGAGTTTGTGAGCCACCCTGCCCAGTATTCTCTAATACAAGACTTCAAACCAGTGTGTGACCTTCTTAAAACAAATCCTATACTCAATAGGAAGCCAATGTTAAGTATTGGGGCAATATGGTCATGTTTTTTAGACCCAGTTAAAAGATAGGCAGCAGCAACCTGAACCAACTGGAGGCGGGTGAGAGAAGCCTGACTAACTCCCAAACTAAAGGGCATTACAATAGTCAAGGCGTGATGAGATACAAGCATACAGTATAGGACTTTCTCAAAATCCTCAAAAGACCAGGAAGCCATTACCTTGGATAGGAGTCTCACTAGACTTAATACCCAAATTCATTTGGCCATCCATTTTAAAAATCCCCATCCATGATTACGCCCAAGTTCTTAACAGACGTCTTCGCAAAAGGGTTCCAATGGGCCAAGACTACAAGAAAGAACATTAAAAGCCCAACTTGGACAAAATATGAGACCCTCTGTTTTACTCTCATAAACATGAAACATAAACTCCCATAATTACTCCCACGCTGAGACGCACACAAATGTCCTCACTTCGGAGACGCGGCCTGCTGCCTCTGTGCACTTGCACCTGAGACTACAGGCTGACTTCACTCAGGGGTGTCTGCTACTGCGACTTTGCTTCCCTGCCATGAGATACATTGCCCTTTTCTCCAGACCACAGGTGACAAGACTGAACAACAAGGAGAGCAAGCTAAAGCATTGTATCCTGTCATTACAGGTTTAGTATGCCAGAAGCGGAAGCAAAGCAAATGAGCATGACAATCATGCCATACAACCTGGATGGTGAGCAGGTACCTTTGAGGCTACCGGCCGATGTGTGTCACTGTTCAAGTTCTGCTATATGTTGCTGTAATAAGTGTATATGTTTAATATGTCACTGTGCTCTGTACAAAAATATTTTATAAATCTACTTTTCTTTCTACTCACATGCACAGCTAACACAAAGCCAGATTTAGCACAGGGGCTCATCATTTAGAACTGCTACGCAAGCATTAGAAGACAAGACAGGGACAATAGTGAAATGGGCATTGGATATTATTTTTGTCTATCAAAGTCAGCATGAAACTGTATCCTCTTTTGCCTTGTTTGGAATGGCATGATTCACCAAAGTGTGGGCCTGCACATGAAGAAAGAGTATAAAGCCTTGGAACATTGCCCGGCACACCTTTGAAGCCGACACCCGAATAGGAGATAATGTCATCTGATCCTGAAAATCCTTCCAATGCAGCGACGAAAATGGCAGACTCTCCACTTCCGAACTGGGTTCTTGCCATTGGCTTCCTTCGTCTGTTATGCCACGTAAGCCATCATTAAAGAAAGTTATTTCTCCTATGTGATTTCTTACCGCCGTATCACTAAGGGAGGGGTAGCGCCTTTTAATATTATATCTATATCATTTACGTAACACGCCGCAATTACAAAAGAACTTATTCCAACAAGGAAGCTAGTGCCCCCTGCAGGATACAGTGGCTCATGGCCTGGACCTTCCAGCCCTCGTTCTTCTCTCTTTCTCCTCCCACCTAAAGCTGCCGACCAGCTAAACACCCTTACTCTCTGCCCAGTGTCGTTTTCACAGACCATAGGAGCACCAGGCACATCAACACCGGTGCCCAATGGCTTGAAGGCTTTGCTTGTTAGCAGGTGTATCACCATTCCCAAGACATTAAAGTCCAGAAAATGCTTGTTTACCTCATGCAGCAGAAAGCCTCTGCAAGCGCTTCTTCTTTTGTGTGGTTTAGAGAATTTTGCTACTGCAAAAATGCAAAGACAGTCCTATAATTCTCACCAAGAACTAACATCTGTAATCCTTTTAACATTTTATCATATACAGTGCATCCAGAAAGTATTCACAGCGCATCACTTTTTCCACATTTTGTTATGTTACAGCCTTATTCCAAAATGGATTAAATTCATTTTTTTCTTCAGAATTCTACACACAACACCCCATAACGACAACGTGAAAAAAGTTTACTTGAGGTTTTTGCAAATTTATTAAAAATAAAAAAACTGAGAAATCACATGTACATAAATATTCACAGCCTTTGCTCAATACTTTGTCGATGCACCTTTGGCAGCAATTACAGCCTCAAGTCTTTTTGAATATGATGCCACAAGCTTGGCACACCTATCCTTGGCCAGTTTCACCCATTCCTCTTTGTAGCACCTCTCAAGTTCCATCAGGTTGGATGGGAAGCGTCGGTGCACAGCCATTTTAAGATCTCTCCAGAGATGTTCAATCGGATTCAAGTCTGGGCTCTGGCTGGGCCACTCAAGGACATTCACAGAGTTGTCCTGAAGCCACTCCTTTGATATCTTGGCTGTGTGCTTAGGGTCATTGTCCTGCTGAAAGATGAACCGTCGCCCCAGTCTGAGGTCAAGAGCGCTCTGGAGCAGGCCTGATTGGTGGATTGCTGCAGAGATGGTTGTCCTCTCCACAGAGGACCTCTGGAGCTCTGACAGAGTGACCATCAGGTTCTTGGTCACCTCCCTGACTAAGGCCCTTCTCCCCTGATCGCTCAGTTTAGATGGCCGGCCAGCTCTAGGAAGAGTCCTGGTGGTTTCGAACTTCTTCCACTTACAGATGATGGAGGCCACTGTGCTCATTGGGACCTTCAAAGCAGCAGAAATCTTTCTGTAACCTTCCCCAGATTTGTGCCTCGACACAATCCTGTCTTGGAGGTCTACAGACAATTCCTTTGACTTCATACTTGGTTTGTGCTCTGACATGAACTGTCAACTGTGGGACCTTATATAGACAGGTGTGTGCCTTTCCAAATCATGTCCAGTCAACTGAATTTACCACAGGTGGACTCCAATTACGCTGCAGAAACATCTCAGGGATGATCAGGGGAAACAGGATGCACCCAAGCTCAATTTCATGCTTCACGGCAAAGGCTGTGAATACTTATGTACATGTGCTTTCTGAAGTTTTTTATTTTTAATAAATTTGTAAAAATCTCAAGTAAACTTTTTTCACATTGTCATTATGGGGTGTTGTGTGTAGAATTCTGAGGAAAAAAATGAATTTAATCCATTTTGGAATAAGGCTGTAACATAACAAAATGTGGAAAAAGTGATGCGCTGTGAATACTTTCTGGATGCACTGTACATTAGAATACTTCTTAACATAACAAAATGAATCAGTGAGGCTAGAATGCTGGTGTCCCTCATCACACCCCATCCGAGCCTAGATCCCTGCCTTGTGCTCTTTGATGCCTGATTTACCCCTGGCTCTTTGTATGACAATAAATTAGGCTTAGAAGATGGATGGATGGATGAGCAGGTAGACAATTAGAGACAGAGAGAGAAGTTAGGAGCACACGTTCATACATCACCTTTTCGTACCCACCACTTGACAAACTAACTCAGGCGAAACAACTAAAAAGCACAAGGTAGCCAGTTTAGTCAACCACTGTTGATTTACAGTGTGATCCAGAGTGAGTTACTTATCATCTACATATAATCCAAGCCCACCATTCCATTCTGAACTCAGATGTTCCATTTCTGGGTTTTTAGGAAACCACGGCCTGTCCAGGCTTCTTCACTGGCAAGTAATGAAGTCCATCAGCAGGCTCCTCCCTCGTCACTCACATACTGATTCAGAGTAGAAACATCCTTCAATCCTGCCATCTACGCTATACAGCAGATTCAAGGGGGGCTCCAATTGATATGCCAGGAAAATGCAGAGGCTATCAGGTTTTAGCCAGGGTCTCCACCCTGGCCTAAATGTAGTGTCGTGTTCTGGACATCATTTAATTCTTGTGTATATTACGTGTGTGTTATATTTTGAATATTATTTTGTCTATCAATTTGTTACGTTTGTATTTCCAATTTTATGTTATTATATCAATACTTAGTTATGTGCCCTGTCCACTTACGTTTGAGCATAAGGGGACAGGACCACTATGGCAGTCTACTAGAGGACCACTCTCAGCATATTTATTTGAAGCAGAGAGTAAAGCCCTCCCAAACCAGCATTGAGAGTTATGGAGTATGGGCCAACTTTAGTGAGAATTGTTGGATTTTCTGTTTATTTTCTCTGATATTTTAGCTCAGTTTTTTGTGATTAAGCATTTCGATTCCATATTTGGACTTGGTTGGTTTGGATTGCCCTTCAGGCAAATCCTATTTTGCCACTCTGTCCCATTTTTGTTGCATATAAAATAAATTATTTGTTAAGATTCTTAGTGAGGTTGTCCTTTAAGCCAGAGGTTTTTGCGGTTTCCTCTCCCTTTTTTGTGTATTTTGATCATTAAGGGTATTTTTTTTTAACTTTAAAAGTCAGTTCCAAATCTTGGGACTGTATCTGCATTGACTTTGGGGTCCGGCTATCTGCTCTGCGTTTTCAGGTCAGAGGAGTACTGCTCTGGTCAAGGTTGTTTTAAAGCCTGCACCCTTTTTTGCTGTATTTTCTGGGGCTACTTCTCAACAGTAGCCTTCGGGATAATGATGGGACCTTGTGTTCATTTTGACTGCTGAATAACCGGCAAACAGGCAGTTGGAGTCCATCTCTACGGCTGTAGGCTGTAGTGTGATCACAACAGGCCTCCTCTTGTGGGGTGTCTGTACAGTAGAATATAGGCAGATCCAAAAGAGGGAGAATGATGAATATGAAGGTGGAAGTGAGCACGCCACCTGTGAGGAAGGTGAAACGCACTGTCCAGAGGGGACATCTCTCCTCTTAAAACATCAAGCTACCCAATGGCTATGTGATCTGGAACAAGTCTGACTGCCTGAACTATTCAGCAGGCACCCTGCAGGGTGAGGTTTATGGCAGATTTAACTTCTTAATAAAAAGCAGCTGATTTCAAAGTGTGCTTAGAAGGAATCACACCATTTCATATCGACAAAGACGTCTGCGAAGGGCGCGACGCACTGGCATATTGGCCTACTTTTGGGGGTGGGGTGGTGAGAGAGTGAAACCTCCGAGTGCTGCAGCAGTGCAGCCTGGTGGCTGAAAGAGCCAGACTAATAGCTGCTGGTTTGTAGCTGATGGCCTATTCTTAGCCCCCTGCCTGAAAGGCGCTATATATATATAACAAAGATCCATCCCGTAAATAAAGTGAATTGTGAAAAAAAAACTGAGTGTTTAAAGCAAAAAAGTGCCAGTGACACTTTAAGGAGAAAACCAACAGAATATAGCCCCCCCCCCAATGCAACACTCCAGTAAGGTCCTCCAATGCAGGACGGCCAGCTACCTTATAAGCCCACAGGATCTCTAATGCAAGATGGCTAGCTAGTGTGTCACTCACCTCCCCATGTACCATGAACCACTAAGGCAAGATGGTCTATGTATATGTGACCACTCTACTTCATGAACTCTAATACTGGTTTAGGACCACTTATGTGGTCAAGCCAGCCAAGAAGCATGTGAGCTTCTATAGCCAAACACCCCAAATACAAGATAGCAAACTAGCAAATAACCTCCTATATGCCTTAGAGACAGTGATTCCAAGAGACCATCCCGTGTGTGAACACACATGCTCCAGGACCCCTAATAAAAAAGTGGCCGAATAGCACGTGAACCTCTCTGCCCGTGGCTGACTGAACCATCCTGGTTCAAGACCTCACAAGGCAATCAGCAAGTGACCTTCTTTGGTTCAGGATGTCAAATGGAAGATGGGCTACAAATGTCTGAGCCACTGTGCCCTAGGATCTCTAATACAAGATGGCAATTAATCTGTGACCTTCTATGCTTTAGGACATACCCTGTATAATGCAAGATGGACGATAAGTGTGTGTGAGGACTTCTACAAAAAGATGGCTAACCAATATGTGATCTTCTATAACTTAGGACTTCGAATGCAACCTGGACAACAAGAGTTTCAGACTCTGTGCCCATGGACCTCTAATACAAGCTGACCAAGTAGTCTGTTATCTTTTATATTTTAGGACCTGCAATACAAAATGGACAATGAGTTTGTTAGTAAGTTATGATCCTCCAGTACAAGATGGCTAATGAATATGTAAGTCCTCTGGTTTAAGACATTTAGTGCAATATGGACAATTAGTGTTTGATCTTTTGTGCCCCAGGGTCTCTAATACAAGATCACTACTGAATGTGTGAGCTACCCTGCTTCAAGACCTCTAATACAAGATGACCAACCAGAGTGTGACATTTTGTGACTCAGGACCTCTAATGCAATGTGGCCATTAAGTGTTTGAGTTCCAGTGTCCAATGATCTCTAATACAAGATGAACAGCTAGTCTTTGACCTTCTATGCTTTAGGACTTCTAATGCAGGATGGGGAACTAGTTTGTGAATCACCGTGGTTCAAGACTTTAAGTGCAAAGTTGTCAACCATCATGTGATTTTCTTATTCTGTGGGATCTCTAATGTAACGTGGCCATCTAACGTATGAACCTCTGTCACTCAGGAACTCTGATACAAGATGGCCAAATAGTAGGTGAACTTCTACGGCTTCTGTGCCCCAGGACCTGTAATACAGGATAGCCAACTAGCATATGACCCTATTCTATGCCTTAGGCCTCCTAATTCAGTGCAGTTAATGAGTGCATGAGCCACCCTGCTTTAAGATGTTGTAATAAGAAATCATTTGACACAAAAACGTCAAAGAGTTGGGGTGATTGCCCCATATAATGTCCGTCGGACAGTGCTTAAAAAATCAATCACAGTTGCAGAATAACCAAAACATTTGACATTGTACAGAACTGCAAGGGTGGTACTTATACAAAAACATGGCTACAGGATGTGATGTGGCAGGAGATGATGTCACTGCTTTGCGTCGGAAGTGATGTCATCATGTTGGAACCAAAAGTGACATCATTATTAAGAGCCAGACGAGGAACTGATATGGAATGACCGTTTCCAAAATCTGGAAATGATGGATATAAGTAAAAAGTCTTATTTGTCTTCTTTGGGTCTGATGAAAGAAAGAGAGAGAGATGTTAGTACTTGAAATCAACCCTTCATCTCGTGGTATATCACTCACCTTAGGGCTTGTTGGCTGCCTCCTAAGCACACGCGTGAGACAACGTCCAGGACAAGATGGCTGACCAGCATGTGAACTTCTAGGACTAATTACATTAAATTCAAGATGGCCTACTAATGGATGAGCCACTGTCACCTGGGTCTTCTAATACTAAATGGCCAAACAACATGTAAGCCTCTGTGCCCATGGACCTCTAACACAAGATGGGTAATGTGTTCATGACCTTTCAGGCCTAATGGTCAGCTAATGGATGAGTCTTTGTCACCCAGGACCATTAATGCCATATTTCTTCAGGATTTCTGATACAAAGATAGATGACCAGCATGTGAACTATAAGAACTCAGAACCTCAAATGCAAGATGGCTAAATAACGTATGAGCCGTGGTCACCTGGGAACTCTAATACAACATGGACAACTAGCCTGTGTGTGTCTGTGACCATGCAAGATAGCTAATGAGTTTGTGACCTTCCATGTCAGGTTTCTTCAAATGTAAGATGACCAGTGTGAGATTTGCCCAGACACCACCAGTCGGAAACCACATCTTTATAAATTGCACACGTTTATTAAACATTAATAAACACAGTCCCAAAACTACACACAATGCACTCAGCAATAATCACCCCAATAAGTCTGTTTCTCAGTCCTTGACCGCCTCTATTCTCCTCCTGGGAGCTTCGTCCTGCTCCCACTCCCGACTCTGGCTCCCAGATTGATGGAAGGCGGTGCCTTTTATCCCTGCCCGGATGTGCTCCAGGTGTCTAATGACGTCCTTCCAGCAGCACTTCCTAGTGTGGCGGAAGTGCTGCCCTTTGCCCCGGAAGCACTCCGGGCGTCCCTGGCAGGTTCCTCCACCATCTTGCCGAGTGTGGCGGAAGTAACTATTTCCAAGTCCTACAAGGCTTGAGGCACCCCCTGGCGATGGCCACAGGTCCCAACAGACCAGAAGCTCTTTGTTCTTCTCCCGTGGTCCTCTCCTGCTCCAGGGCGGTTGGCCCCTCGTGGCCCGGAAGCTATTCCTGCCACCTTCCGGTCCTTTTAGGCATCCCGGCCAGGTAATGACCCCGGCAATCTGCCACACCAGCTAATGGATGATGCTATATCAGCAAGGTCCAATAACGTTAGATTTCTAATGAGTGTGTGAGTGACCCTACTTGAGGACCTCTAATACAAGATGGGTGTGTGTCTGTAGGCCCCAGGACCTCCAATATAACATTTCCAACCAGTGTGAGAGCTTTCAGGCCTCAGGACCTCTGATGCAAAATGGCCTTCCAGTATGTGAACCTCAGTGCCCATCCAGTCATTTGTTTCTCACAGCCTGCTCCCGATTTACTGAAGGGGTCTGGCATTTCCAGAGGCCGCTGTTATGGGCACGGCAGGGGTTTTGCCTTTAAAGAGCAAACATCCAGCATCACAAAACAGTAAATTCTTGTGGAAAGGCAACGTTGAACACATCAGACTGCCGCTTGGCCGTGAGGTTGGCATTCCAGGGTTTTTGAAAGGCCTCACTAAGGCAGCTTTGGAGTCTTCAGAGACCTTAAAACGCTGGCCCACTGTGCGGGTGGCGCCCAGATTTCTCTGCCATCATGCCATGTGTCTCTGGCATGATTCTGACGACCAGCCTACTTCCTGCAAATAAACTTGGCTGCCATGGAGCTCCAGCTTGCCCTTCGACGTGGGGCGCGACCTGCAGCAGCGATGGCCTCCCTGGCACTTCCACACAAACGCAGGAGTCATTTAATAGCTAACATCCACTGAGTGTTTTGATTAAAATTAATTAAAGTTAAAGCTAATCCATCCCAAACAGGTCAGGGGACTGGCCCGTGTTTTCTTAGCGAGTTCCATGATGCAGCAGTCTGCCACAGCTGTCTAAATACGCGCCTTTAACCTTCCTCTTCCTACTGCTAATGGCTTCATGTGCTACTGGTCTGCAGCCCAGAATGAAAAACAAGGGGCTGGCTTTTGAGATTCATTAATAAGACCCTCCTCGCCCAGTCGGCTCCTACCTCTGTCTGGTCCGAAAAAGGTCCACCTGGTGATCTGGAAGACAGCTTCTCAACACCTCTGCTCCTTTCAACAGTTAAACTTGCGTATTTCCATAATGGTCGCCATGCCAAGCTGGACTAAAGGAATAACAGAGTTGTTCTTAAATTTCTAAAGCTACCGCGGTGACAGGCTGGGTGACATGCGCAGGATCGGTGGTGGCCTGCGCTTTACTGCCGCGCCTTATTCACTGGGCCACTCAGCGCAGCTCTTGACACATTCCCAGTAGTCGTTCCCTGAATCTGCTTGAGCAGAGATCAAGAGCAAACCCCGGACAGGACGCCAGTCCACTGCAGGGCACACACGCTCACTCACTCACACATTCACTCACACTGGGCCAGTTTAGAGTTAACCAGCGGAGCCAAATCCACAGAGACACGAGCAGAACATGCAAACTCCACACAAGCAGTGGTCAGACCAAGGGGCGCAGCACTAACCACTAAGCCACTGTGTCTCCCAAATACACCATCAAACCGGCCCTGTGGTATGCAGTGCCTTTTCATTTGAGCCCTGCTGTCTTATGGATCTGCCATTCAGCGTTTTGAATCCAGCACCTGGTAATTGCGTGTGTGGCATTTGCATGTTCTCCCTGTGTCTGTATGAGATTTGCCTTCCTCACTCCTGTGGATGGTTTTGTAAAATGAAAAGATGATTCCAAATGGTCCCCAGCATGTATGAGTGTGATGGACTGGCGTCCAATGCCCTGGTTACTTCTGGATGAGCTCCAGCTCTTTGTGGCCCTAAGCAGGTCTGAGAATGTTTTTGGTTTGTGTCGTGAAGTTCTTACCTGCATGTGCTGATCAACATGTATTGTAAGACATCACCGCTCTCTGGTGCCTTGACTTGTATGCAAAACTACCTTAGATAGGTAGATGTGAAAGGCGCTATATGAAAAACACATGAATATATGGATTGATTTTCAAGGCACTATATAGTAGTAGAAGTGGCAGTACTATCACATCTACAGAAGACAGTGAAATTCTTACCTGTGTGTGCTGATCAACATGCAACACATCACTATTCTCCAGGTGCCTTGACTTGTATACAAAACTACCCTAGATAAGTAGATGTGAAAGGCGCTATATGAAAAATACATGAGTATATAGATTGATTTACAAGACACTACATAGTAGTAGAAGTGGTAGTACTGTCACGTGTACAGAGTACGGTGAAGTGATTACTTGCGTGTGCTGATCAACATGCAACACATCACCACTCCCAGGTACCTAGGCTAGAGAGCAGAACTACCTTAGACAGTTACATATGAAAGGCGCTATATAAAAGACTGATAAACACAAAGCTAGATGTAAAAGGCACTACATACTAGTAGAAGTATTTGTGCTGTCATATATATGGAGTACAGTGAAATTCTTACCTGAATGTGCTGATCAACATGTAACATGTCACCACTCTCTGGTGTCATGATCAGCGAGCACACCAGTCTTTGACAGTTAAATATGAAAGGTGCTATATAACAGATTGATGAATACATACATTGATTTTAAAAGGCACTATATGATAATAGAGGTGGTCCTACTGTTAAATGTACACAGTACAGTGAAAGTCTTACCTGCATGTGCTAATCAACATGCAACATGTCAGCACTTTCAGATGACTTGACTCAAAGTAGAACTACCTTAGATAGTTACATGT
Source organism: Erpetoichthys calabaricus (assembly GCF_900747795.2). Taxonomy (NCBI): domain Eukaryota; kingdom Metazoa; phylum Chordata; class Cladistia; order Polypteriformes; family Polypteridae; genus Erpetoichthys; species Erpetoichthys calabaricus. The sequence goes on from NC_041402.2 coordinate 34,779,426, forward strand.
GAAAGGCACTATATAAAAGACGATGAATATATAATTTAATTTAAAAGACACTATAAAATAGTAGAAGTGGTGCTACTGTCACAGGTACAGAGAACAGTGACATTCTCTTACCTGCATGTGCTGATTAACATGCAGCATGCCGCCACTTTCCAGTTCCTTGATTATTTTTCCATATTATTCTTCACAGGGTTGGTTTAGCACAGCACAGCAGTAGAAGTGCCAGACTCACGCTATGCCATGTTGTCTCCATATTTCTGCGAGGTGAGCACTGGGGGTGAGTTTGACTGCGACTGAGCCCGCCACCTTGTGTTGTACAGACACTGGATTCACAGAGCAGGGCCGTAGCCACAAGGGGGCAGCAGTGCAATAAGCCCAACCTGAAGGTAAACACCTGGCACTCCGTGTGACCCTGCGCTTTACACTTTTAGGATTCAGAATTGCACACTAAGATTTTTGGAACTGGTTTATATTATTTTACAAATGCAGATTTATTCAAGTTTGAATTCTTTATTTTGATTGGATGGATGTCAGTCCACTGTCTGCAGTAGTGACTCTTTGTAAACTTAATCTCAGCCTTATTATTACAGTCCTGAATTCCCATCCTTCCTTGCATTTTCCCACTAGCATATTCTATTATCTGGCTCGATGGAGGCCAGAGCCAATCCCAGCAGCATGATGCGGCAAGCAGGAAACCCCCCCTAGAATAAGCGTCAGGGCATTGCACACTCACTTACTGTACATGGGCCAAGTTTTCAATCACCAGTTAACTAAAATAGCACATCTTTGGGAAAGCTTCAGTACCTGAAGTACAAGTCACACAGAAACAGGCAGAACATGCAAAGTCCACACAGACAACGATCAAGCCGAGAATCCAACATGGCTTCCTACAGCTGAGAGGCCGCATTCGCTCGTTGTTTTAAGGTTCTGTACATAACAGCCTTTTAAAAACCTCAACTGCTGTGTGCACTTTGCACTTTTACTTCTAGAATATGAACACATGGCAGTGCCACCTGAGATTAGGGGTGGGACCTGAACTGGCAACTTGATGCTTTTAGTCCCAAACTACACTACACCACTGGATATTTTCTTGGTCCCTAAAGCGGACTGTTACAGCTTAGTCATGTAGCCTAGCAGATGATAGATAGATAGATAGATAGATAGATAGATAGATAGATAGATAGATAGATAGATAGATAGATAGATAATAAAGGCACTATATAATAGATAGATAGATAGATAGATAGATAGATAGATAGATAGATAGATAGATAGATAGATAGATAGATAGATAGATAGATAGATAGATAGATAGATAGATAGATATGAAAGGCACTATATAATAGATAGATAGATAGATAGATAGATAGATAGATAGATAGATAGATAGATAGATAGATAGATAGATAGATAGATAGATAGATAGATAGATAGATATGAAAGGCACTATATAATAGATAGATAGATAGATAGATAGATAGATAGATAGATAGATAGATAGATAGATAGATAGATAGATAGATAGATAGATAGATAGATAGATAGATAGATAGATAGATATGAAAGGCACTATATAATACAGAAAACTTTTGACTTGGTCGACACAGACACAGTCTTGATGATTCGTTGGCTGTTAAGTCCTCAGTGTTGGTGTGTCACAGAGAGAGGATGTGCAGCTTTGTTCATAATGGCACTCAGTTTTGTATTAATTCTCTCTTCCGCTGTGACCTCCAGGAGGTCCAGAGGGTGTCCCATATCTGACTGTGCCCTTTAAATTAGCCAGTTCTTTCGGTGGTCCTCTCTTGAAGTGATGTTACCAGCCCAGCACACCACTCTGGTCATCACAGAGCTATAGAAGAGGTGCAGGATGTCACTTCTAACATTAAAGGAGCACAGGCTCCTAAGGAAGGGGAGCCCGCTCTGCTTGCCCTTTCTTATAAAGTTCCTCTGTATTCCAAAACCAGTCCAACCTGTCATTAGTGTGGCCCCCCCAAGTACTTGCAGGAGTGGACCACCTCAATATCTACTCCTTGAATGAACAGAAAGTTGACGGTCTAAATTATAACAGATGTTATTTGCACATTTGTGTCTTTTGAATTGTGCAGTGGGCTGGTGTGTCTCATACATATCATGAAAAACTAGGCCATTTGAAACTGAGTTTAAATTAACATAAACAGCTATAGATATGCAAAAAAGAAATAAAAATGCCCCCCTTTTATATTTGTATCACTACACTTTCTTTTTTGAAGTAAACATGTGTTTAACAATAATAACAACTTGTGACAAAACTAGGTCCACCATAGTGTAGTTATCACTACTAACACATGTAATGGCATTCTCTGTTACTTTTTAATATGACTCACTCTTATAAACATATTTAATAAACCAAAATATGCCAACTGGCTCTATGAAGTAAATAAAAAAAATGTAAAATACTCCAATTTTCAAATCAGTTCATTACGCCCTGAATGTTACGCCGTGTGTGCATTTATTAAACTGGTTTAGATGAACGTGCTGCTCTTTAATTTCTAAAATTCAGAAAACAAACAGAGTGAAAAAAAAACAGGGTGGGCCAAACTAGGCCATAATATTTAAGGTAATGTTTAAGGTTTGCTCTCTGGCTCTGGATTTATTTTTGGAGTTGTATTTTTCACCTTTTTGTATCGTTTTGTTGAATTCTCCTTGTTTTGTGCCAGGGTTTTGGAGGTTCCCCTATCCACCTTTGAATTTGTGTTAAGTGTGAGGTGTCAGCCCCTCCTCTTTCTCCAGATTGAGCTTGGCCCCTCCTATCACTTTGTGTTGCTGTGCAACCTTAGTCACGTGTCAGTCATGTGATGCCAGGCTTCCTTGACATATTTTGAGTGTTTTGTGATGGTTGTGAGGGCCACGTGTGCCCGTGTTAAGACTTGGCGCGCTCATCTCATTTGCTCCCTTATAAAATACCAGCAGTGTTTAGCCTCTCACGAGGGCTGTGTTCTGTCTATTATTGTACTTGTACTTTTTAAATTAAATTGCATTTCCTTCTTTGTTTCCAAATTAAAAAAAAGAACTTGTCATTTTTCTGGAAAAAAAAAACAAAAAAACTTTGGCCACTATTCAGGTGAACCATTATGGACCAGGACCAAATTTTACTGGTGGCCAGTTGGTAAATACCTGTGTGTCAGACAGCCCACCAAGTGCACATGATGCCATTTGCCAGCACTCAGTATGCATTTCTTGATCCTGCCCACTGCCTCTCATATGCACACCCCGGTCAGGCGGCAGGTCCACCTTCACCGCCGTAAGCACCTGCAGGGCATTTAGGCTGGCGAGATGAGATCACTGTTTTCTCTCTCATTAGGTCCTTGGCTCCCACGGCAATTACCTGCATAATTAGGAAAGGAAGCAGCAGCGATTTGAGACGGCTTCTGCAGGAGCCCCACGATTTGGAGATTCAGTGAAGGGGGGGTGTAGGCAGGCCTGAATCCTTTAAACGGGAGCTAAATAAAAGTGTGGCAGAGGAGAGAGGGTGCCCTGCAGAGGAACAAAGTGGAGCTGCCACAGAACAGGGACAGGCCAAGGGAAACACTTACTGTAGATCTACATGCAGAAAGAAGTCAAACATGGGCACCCTGCTGCGAATATAAATGTCAACCTCCTTCATGTAAGACTTAGAGCAAGGTTGATGTACAGAAATACAATAAAAAAAGACCCGTCAAAAGTAATTAAAAAAACAAATACTGCCAAGTCCCATTAGAAGTGCAGAGCCACCTCATGGTGTACAGCCCCGTGTCTTAGTCATTTAGGCCTCATTGTCAGCACATTTTTAGTCTGTGAAGATAGCCAAGGTGCACTCCTTGAGGCAGGATGGACAAGAGTGTTTATCATCAGTGGATTAATGAGCACCCCGATCATTTCTGACCCTCCTTATCTATCACAAAAGACTTTCATGTTCTCCATAATCACTACGCATTCAGATAGCACACATTCTCCCAGCTCCACGTCATGCGCCTCCACCTCCTACAGAGCTTAGTGTCAAGGCTGCAGTAAGCAGATCTCCCCCAGTGACTAACCGGCAAGGACAGACCCCCTGCCACCACACTGTCTGTACTAAGTGGGGTACCTCAGTGTCCCTAGTTTGGAGGGCTCTGCACACTTACTTAGCCTCAGGGCAGAGGCTTCGCTCACACTCATTGAACTCATATCCAGCTGTTACACTTTTGTTGTGAACTTGGAGTCCCAAGGCACAAAAGTCCCAATCAGTTCCAAAAGAACTTCCAAAAAATAGCCACTAGAGGGGGAGATCACCTTCAAACCCTGGCTAGTAATAAGGGCAAGCACTGAGTCTTTATAAAATAAAAGGTTCATTCTCATAAAATGCTCTTCATTAACATTGAAGCTCCGCATTGGAGCACAAGAAGTGAAGAATTGCCCCAAAACACTTAAGCAGTCCAATGCAAACAAAGTCCATCCATCCATCCATTTTCCAACCCGCTGAATCCGAACACAGGGTCACGGGGGTCTGCTGGAGCCAAACCCAGCCAACACAGGGCACAAGGCAGGAAACAATCCTGGGCAGGGTGCCAACCCACCGCAGGACACACACAAACACACCCACACACCAAGCACACACTACGGCCAATTTAGAATCGCCAATCCACCTAACCTGCATGTCTTTGGAATGTGGGAGGAAACCGGAGCGCCCGGAGGAAACCCACGCAGACACGGGGAGAACATGCAAACTCCACGCAGGGAGGACCCGGGAATCGAACCCAGGTCCCCAGATCTCCCAACTGCAAGGCAGCAGCGCTACCCACTGCGCCACCGTGCCGCCCTGCAAACAAAGTCCCAGTACAGAAATCTGGAAACACAGGAGGTCAAAATGCCAAAAAATATACCAAAGGCTCAAGCTGCACCAAAACACAATTTACTCACCAACTCCAGAGCGCATTCACAATGAACTGCCACAAACTGTGGAAAACCTTCTGAATTTATAGGGCTGGGGGGGCAAGCAGTTCCTGGTGTTGATTGGCAGGTGGTCCCACTTCACTTGACCAAGACAGCTTACAGTATCTACATAGGAAAATAAATAAATAAATAAATAAAGGATGATGCACGTAAACAACATAAATCAAAATTCAAAAATGAACAAAAGAGACATAAAACATGAATCTGAACCCCAGCCAGGGGAGGACCCCTTATCTTAATGATAGCACCTTTTCTGTTTGTATAGGCAAAAATTCGTCCCCCAGGACCAATTTTAATCATGGGGGTCCATCCTTGGCCCTACTTTATTTTCCCATCTATATGCTTGTTGTGGTGTGAAATTTTGTATACAAGTTGATAAATATTTTATATGTCTTTATATGTAACTTAGACAGAGAAAATGTAATATTAGTGTTATATCATTGATAAGAACAGCAATAGTTTGATGTTTAAGACGTCCTCCCGCCAAGTTTTTAATGACAGGGTTGACCTAAAACCAGTCTGGCAAGTGGTTCTCTGCTGGACCCTCTCAATCAACCCCCACAGGAAAGCCAGGCTACCTATCTGGCTAGCATCAGGTCATCAGGGGGTTTTGGGGTCAGGTGTGGAAGGTACTGTGAGCCCCCATTGGTCTGAGGTGTGGCTGTTTGAGATTGGTTTGAATCAGAGGCCATTCTGTAGCACGACACCCTATTGGTGTAAGAGAATGTATCAATTCGGTTGCTTTACCCCCTCTCCTCTTTCTCTCACACACCATCATGATGGAGGAGCATCTCACACACCATGGACTGAAAAGAAAACCACACTGAGGAGCACAACTCTCAGCCATACTGACACAGGCATGTGGCCTGTCCTGAAGAAAGCCTTAAAATGAGGGCTACTGTAAACCAGAGACGTTTGAGTAACTACAAGTCTGTGTGCCGCCTGAAACTACACATCAGCATTGATCAGCTTGTATGGCTGCCAATATTCACATGTACTTTGCTTATTGTTATTATTTTATAAATTTAATCAGTAATACATTATTTAAGTTGTAACTTAACTCCTGCTTGTCTTTTACTCTGTGTAATTAACTAAGGTTATAGCTTTAGAAGGGAAGGTGGGGAGAAGTTATAAAGTACAATACCTTATAAAGAGTGGTACGTCTATGGGATTTGAGGCATTCTAATAAAGTCTACACAATAAAGAATATAAAAGGGGAAAGTCGAGTCAAATAGACCCCCAACAAGACAAAACAATGCTTGCTTTAAGGTTCTGTTTTTAAAAAACATGGCCTGTCAGATGTTCTATCAGACGGTTGTGGCGAGCGCCCTCTTCTACGCCGTGGTGTGCTGGGGAGGCAGCATAAAGAAGAGGGACGCCTCACGCCTGGACAAACTGGTGAGGAAGGCAGGCTCTATTGTAGGCACGGAGCTGGACAGTTTGACATCCGTGGCAGAGCGACGGGCACTGAGCAGACTCCTGTCAATCATGGAGAATCCACTGCATCCACTGAACAGGATCATCTTCAGACAGAGGAGCAGCTTCAGCGACAGACTGCTGTCAATGTCCTGCTCCACTGATAGACTGAGGAGATCTTTCCTCCCCCAAACTATGCGACTCTTCAATTCCACCCGGGGGGGGTAAACATTAACATTATATAAAGTTATTCAAAGCTCTGTACCCGAGGTCCCCATAGCAACCAGGGCGGTCGCCCCCACGTGGTCTGGGGAAGGCGTAAGCCCTCTTCCGGTCTTCTGGGGCGTCCCAGCCTGGTCGCCCAGACCCCAGCCACCTGTGACAGGCCTTAAACTGGACAAACTTCTGTTAAAAACGGACTTTTCCAGTTGAGCCTTTTCTTTGTTTTTGTCAGACTTTAAGAAGGTCATACATGCTCTTATTTCATCCGTCTGGATTACTGTAACTCTCTGTACACAGGGGTCAGGCAGTCCTTTCTGTATCGCCAACAGCGCATTCAAAATGCAGCTGCTAGGCGTTTGACAAAAACTCAGAAGCGAGTACACATTACAGTGATCCCTCGTTATATCGCGCTTCTCCTTTCGCGGCTTCACTCCATCGCGGATTTTATATGTAAGCATATTTAAATATATATCGCAGATTTTTTGCTGGTTCGCGGATTTCTGCAGACAATGGGTCTTTTAATTTCTGGTACATGCTTCCTCAGTTGGTTTGCCCAGTTGATTTCATACAAGGGACGCTATTGGCAGATGGCTGAGAAGCTAGATTGCTTACTTTTCTCTCTCTCTTGCGCTGACTATCTGTGATCCTGATGTATGGGGATTGAGCAGGGGGGCTGTTCGCACACCTAGACGATACGGACGCTCGTCTAAAAATGCTGAAAGATTATCTTCACGTTGCTATCTTTTGTGCAGCTGCTTCCTGAAACCGACATGCTGCACGGTGCTTCACATACTTAAAAGCTCGAAGGGCACGTATTGATTTTTGACTGAAAAACAAACTGTCTCTCTCTATCTCTCTCTCTCCCTCCTCCTGACGGAGGGGGTGTGAGCTGCCGTCTTCAACAGCTTTGTGCCGCGGTGCTTCGCATACTTAAAAGCCAAACAGCCCTATTGATTTGTTTGCTAGAGATTGTTTTCTCTATCTATGTGACATTCTGTGCTCCTGACACGCACTCCTTTGAAGAGGAAGATATGTTTGCATTCTTTTAATTGTGAGACGGAACTGTCATCTCTGTCTTGTCATGGAGCACAGTTTAAACTTTTGAAAAAGAGACAAATGTTTGTTTGCAGTGTTTGAATAACGTTCCTGTCTCTCTACAACCTCCTGTGTTTCTGCGCAAATCTGTGACCCAAGCATGACAATATAAAAATAACCATATAAACATATGGTTTCTACTTCGCGGATTTTCTTATTTCGCGGGTGGCTCTGGAACGCAACCCCCGCGATGGAGGAGGGATTACTGTACTCCAATATTGGCCTCTCTACATTGGCTACCTGTTAGTTTTAGAAGTGATTTTAAGCTCTTAGTGCTTGTTTATAAATTTTGAAATGGTTTTGCGCCGGTATGTCTTACCTGTCTGCTTAGCCACAAGCAGCCATAGTCGGTTCCCAGTGCAATTTGCCATCAGGCCGGAGCTGATCAGTCAGTGCCGTACATTCGTTGAGCAGCCAGCTCATGACCACTGCCGGCCCCTCCAGCACTGCAGACTCACTGTCCCTCGGATTGAGCCACTGCACTAGACTGGCCTGCTAGCATCAGCGCTTACCTCCGTGTGCTCACGTGCCTCCAGTTCAAGCGCAGTTGGCTCGGTGATTTACTGAATCTCATCAATGGGGTCAGTTGCCCCTTGTACATATAATAACAGATTGTTGCTGTACTTTTTTGTTTATAGTTTTTACCATTCATTGGCAGTGTGTTTCCTTAAAAAGTGCAGCAAAAAAGTATTTGGCGTCCAGGGGTGCATTAACCCCCCCAAGTATGTGACAGTTTAAGGGTTAAACCATTTGCCCGTCTTGGTATTTAAGAACGTCTGAGCAGTTGCTACTGGTGGTACCTCGGACAATGCCTAAGCATAGGGGGTCCACGGCTCTGGAACAACCTGCCGCTGCAGATTTGAGCATTTTTAAATCCAGGTTGAAAACATATCTTTTTTTTCCCCTGGCTTTTAATTCAAATTAAAAGGATCGCTGGTTTGTGTTTTATGTATTGGATAGCCACATGTTGACTGTAATTATGGAATTTTTATCTGTAATGCTGTATGTTATTTTTTGTTTATCTCTTATTACTGTTGCTTTCTGTACAGCACTTTGATCAACACTTTTGTGTTTTTATATTGGTGCTTTATAAATATAAAGTTGACTTGACTTAAGACAGGGCAGGTTTAGCTAGGGGTCCCTCGTTGGCTTCAGTCTCCATAATTTTTATTTTCTGAGCCCCTGTTTTCTTGAAAACTATTCAGGTTGCATCGGTTCATTATAGTAAGGATGGTTTGAGAAATCCACAGCAGCAGTGAAAGAACAGAAGACATCCCAGTCAGCATGCTGGCATTGGAAGACTCACGACTTGAGTCTGGCATACCCTGACTAGAGCTGCTGATTAGCTGTGCAAGCTGCATCTCCGTTTGTTAGCCATTTGAACAGAAACACAAGCATCACAGTATTTTTAAACCATTACTGATACTCCTCAGTTCTGGTTCTCTTCTCTGTGTCTTGATGTGGCACCGTGTGGTGGTGCCAATGCTCTACTGCCAGGCTGCTCTCCTGTGTATGGAAAAGTCACCTTGGATAAAGGGGTGCTGGAATCATCAGATGGAAAGATTCTCTTGTCAGACTGGATGGCCAGCACAGACTCTATTATAGAATGCCCAGGAGCGGGTAGGCTGCCAGTTTCCTGAGGTCTCCAGAACCCTGACTTTTCTCTTTTTCGAGTTCATCAATGAATAAACGGACAGATATTGTTGGTTTCCCTTTATGTTTAATCCGTTTCAGCCTTGTGTTTTAAACAAATCTGTATTTAGTAACAGGTATAACCTGTGCTTGTATTTTAACTGAGAACTGTGAAGTGCATTATATAAAATATAACTCATGTTGTATTGTAAGTGGAGCCACAACTCATTACTCCGCCATTCAAATGGGCTCATTTTAAATATTCTTGTACATCTTAACCAGGGGTGCATTTGCCCACCCCATTTTCCCAGAGCCCCACCAGTCCGAAGCAGCAGCGTGTACGTTGCAGTGGGAAGTTGCAAGACGGCCGCCGCATTTCTCTCTTTGTGCTGGATGTCTAAAGGGCTCACAGACACACGATATTTCATCACCGAGTGCTCTGCGGTTCAGGGGAATTTTATTTAGAGACATAACAAATATCCTCTGAAGGAGATATAAAACAGATTGGCCAACAATTGATACAGCCCTCAAACCATAACAAGAATAATTATGCTTTGTTCAAACAACACTGACAGGAAAAATTAGCAACCATTATTGGGAAAGCAGGTGTTTCTTTCTTTTTTTTTTTAAGTGCCTGTAGCAGAAATGATTGTGTACAAGGCCGGTATTGATTTTGAAACAACCCTATGCAGGATAAATGAGGAGAGGGCTGCGGCGAGATTTAACCGTCAGAGGATTCAGATCAATCAACTTGTCAACACCAGTACCAAATTCAATTTTTATTCCACGAATTCTCCCGTTTAGTTATATAAAAAGCAGCAGCGAGATTTCTTTTGAAGTAGACTTGGAAAGCTCAGGCGTGTCACGGGCAATCACGCTGAACATTGAGTTTAGTGATGCCGAGAGGGAAGAAGCGCCAACGGGTTACACGGTAGCGGCCCTACACAGCACCCCTGGGAGACTCCATGAGTGTGCTGAAAATGAGGGCCACCTTTACTGGGGCAACCTTTGGCAGTGCCGATCTTTGGGTGGTCTCTTATCAAGATGAAGAGTGGCCAACCTGGGGATACACTGTGATCGTCTCCCGTATACTCTGAACGTGACATAGCAGTTAAAGCTTAGGACCGTAAGGACGTCCATTCAATGCAACTGCACTGCAGTGGTGAAACACCTCAGGATGGTGTAGACAATAAGAAAACCCACTTAAGACAGACAAAGAGTAACCCAATACAGTGTGGTGGCAGGGGGCCGGGGGTCTGTCCTTGCTGGTTAAAATAAAGTTTATAAGGTTTTACAGTTATGCTTCAAAATGAGAATGTCTTGCACAGTAAAGCTCATGCCAGTCCAACCCACTGTGTGAACCGCCAATGAGACACATCACCTGCCAGTGTGAGCATTACCAAGGCAGCTGTGGGCCATAATTTGTAAATGAGGGGTCTTAACTATAAATGAATACAGTGGTGCCTCGGTTTGCAAGCATAATTTGTTCCGGAAATGTGCCTGTAATCCAAAGCACTCGTATATCAAAGCGAATTTCCCGAGATGATTCTTTCCACAACCCAAAAATATTCATATAAAAATGATTAATACAAAATGTAAAGTAATAATACACAAAACAAATTAACCTGCACTTTACCTTTGAAAGGAATCGTGGCTGGTTTGAGGGAGATGAGAGAGAGGAGGAGGAGGAGGAGGAGAGTGGTTATCGTGTAGGCCGACTTTCACTCTAACTAACAGAATCACTGCTGTCTGTTGGCTCATGACGTGGAGCTGGGAGGATGTGTGCCATCTGAATGTGTTGTGCTTATGGAGGACATAAAAGTCTTTTGTAATAGACAAGGAGGGTCAGAAATGATTGGGGTGCTCATTAATCCCCAGATGATAAACACTCTTGTCCATCCTGCCTCAAGGAGTGCACCTTGGTTATCTTCACAGCCTGAAAGTGTGCTGACAATGAGGCCTAAATGACTAAGACACGGGGCTCACTGGAATCTTCTTCTGTTTTTGTGACTTTAACGAGGGACCTATCCAATGACGGTTGCTTTTGCCTCCTTTTCAGGATTTGACGGAAATGTGACATTGCATTGTGGGTAAACAGAGTCATCGCTCGCACTGCTACAGCTTTATTCAGGTAGTGCTTGTCTGCAAAATTTTGCACTCTTCCCACATTTTACACATCTCCCTAATTTAGTACAGCTACTGAAGAAGAGTCCCTGCACTTGGTCACAAAATTAAAAAATGCTTTACGCACACACGCGTGGTCATAATGCTATCGTAAACAGTGTATACACTCGTGCAGATGATAACTATACGAGTGAGGCACGGCGACTGAGACAGAGCCGATTACCCACAATCCTGCAGAGACAGAGAGAGAACAACTATCGGCTCAGTTGTGATCACATGACGCTCAGCAGACAAAGCGTATACGGACTACTCGTATTGTAAGACCTCGCTTGTTTATCAAGTTAAAGTTTATTAATTTTTGCTTGTCTTGCAGAACAGTCACAGACCAAGTTACTCACAATCCAAACTAAATTAAACAAATAAAAACATGTAGAGTGCTCTGCCTTCAAGGGGGGACCACCGTCATCCCAAACCCCACTCTTTGAGGCGCATTGAAGTACATTGCTCTGTCTTCAAACGGGAATCCCTTTCCTGCATTACCCATACCCATACGGGGTCATAGATGTTGCTATTAAAATGCTTGAAATCAATACAACACCAATAGGAGCCCCTTCACCCCCAGCTCTTTGATCAAATTTGTGTGTTATGTTGCATGTAAAATTCCAATGGGGACCCCCGTCCAACTCTTTAAAAAAATACCTATGTGACATCACGCTCAAAGCACAAAGGGGCTGTCAAGCGATTTCCTTCAGAACGTCGTCATGGTCTGTGCTAAGCTTCAGCTGGTTCTGCCCACTTCAGAGCAGCTTCTTGAGTTCCTGCCTGAGCATAAAAAAGTCCATTGTGTCACGAAATAGGTTTCTTTTTACAGATTTACTCAATCACTTGTTCAGTGACAACATGGAATATACAACTGGCATGCACAATGACATGAAAACTGGCATTGTCACCCGTCAGGGTTGAGAGGGTGGGCTCTCGACCGAGTACTGAGTTCTGATTGGCTGTGCGTATCTGTGACAGACGAGCGCAAGAGAATGTTTTCTACTTCAACTCATCGGAAGTGCCCCCTGTGGACGGCCAAAGATTTACACTCGTTCTGCAAATCAAAATGCAGCACTCACTACAGCCCACCCTCTCAACTTTAATGAGTAAAAATGACAGTTTTCATTTCAAACCATATTTTACATGTGCAGTATCGTTAAAATAAATTAAGAAAAAAATAATTAAATCAGTGCACAAGTAAATTTCATGAAACATTTACACTAGACTGTGAAAAGAATGTTTTCCAACTGGCAAAACGTCTGTGCTTTTTACAGATCAAAGGTTTCTCTAAGAACCGATTAGCATTTATATGTGATAAATGAAATTCTGTCTATCGATTTCATTTGAGGATAAGCTGAAGGAGCTGACCATTGCAACACTGAAGAAATGGAATGAGCCTCGTTTGGTTTAATGGCAGCCAACTGAAAGGGGTGGAGCCTGCTCTAAATGCTGTGGGTGGGGCTAGAGATGTCTTCCTGGGCGGCATCTTGGAACTACAGGCAGAAGAAATGAAGCAGTCAGTGACAGCGCCTCCTCTCACCCTGGAGTGGTACTGCTGGTCCAAAAGTGAACATGTGAGACATTGTGCTCCTCTAGTAAGGTCTTAGACTCTCAAACTCAACACTGCCATTCATTCAATGTGTCACCCTGATTGTGCACATTATGACAAATCCATACAAGCATGCTAATGCAAACTAGACCACCAAAAGAATATGGATGCGGTCTGAAGTGCCCAGCTTTTGTCCTCCTTGGAGACATAAATCCAGTCAAACAGCAGGCTGCTCCTTGTCGGCTCTGGGTAGGCTCACTCTTCACCATATCGCCTTCCCAGCTGCAGTCTGGTGGTCCCATACCTTCCAGAGCACACATCTAGGACACACTTGTATGATTAAATCCGCACTTCCCAGCAAGCGTGAAGCAACACATTTGTCTGGTCAAGCTGGACTCAGGTCACCAGGAAATGAGCCGCATCTATTTGTGCCTTTGATTTCCACCGTGTAATTAAGAAAAATGTCATAACAGGAAGAAAATATGATATGCCAACTCCCACGCGGCGGGTGTGTAGCCAACATTCAATCCAATATTGTGGCTTGGTGCCTCCTTGACGTGTGGGATGAAGCTTTGAGCTGGCGGGTCTCATTTTAACACTACACACGTTTCGCTACACTTCCACTGACTCAGTTAGACCTGAGGTTTAGTAGTGTGCATTATGTACACAGTGTGTAGATACAGCTCAAAACAATTAAAGGCACACTTGATCTGGTCAGTTAAGTAGCAGAGTGGCTTGTTCATCAGTTTCAGCTGCTTTGGTGTTAATGAAATTAACAACAGAGGGGCAACAATGAAGGGACAACCCCCAAAACAGGAATGGTTTAACAGGTGGAGGGAGGCCACTGACATTTTTCCCTCCTCGTCTTTTCTGTTTCTTAACTAGTTTTGCATTTGGCTATGGTCAGTGTCACTACTGGTAGCATAAGGCAATACCTGGACCCTACAGAGCTGGTACAAGTAGTCCAACTTCTCCAGGATGGCACATCAATACATGCCATTGCCAGAAGGTTTGCTGTGTCTCCCAGCACAGTCTCAACGGCATGGAGGAGATTCCAGGAGACAGGCAGTTACTCTAGGAGAGCTGGACCGGGCCGTAGAAGGTCCTTAACCCATCAGCAGGACAGATATCTGCTCCTTTGGGCACGGATGAACAAGATGTGCCCTGCCAGAGCCCTACAAAATAACCTCCAGCAGGCCACTGGTTTGAATGTCTCTGACCAAACAATCAGAAACAGACTTCACGAAGGTGGCCTGAGGACCTAACGTCCTATAGTGGGCCCTGTGCTCACTGCCCAGCACCGTGGAGCTTGATTGGCATTTGACATAGAATACCAGAATCAGCAGGTCCACCACTGGCACCCTGTGCTTTTCACAGATGAGATCAGTTTCATCCTAAGTACATGTGACAGACGTGAAAAGGTCTGGAGAAGCCGTGGAGAACGTTATGTTGCCTGTGACATTGTTCAGCATGAGCAGTTTGGTGGTGAGTCAGTGATGGTCTGGGAAGGAATATCCATGGATGGACACACAGACCTCTACAGGCTAGACAACAGCACCTTGACTGCCATTAGGTATTGGGATGAAATCCTTGGACCCATTGTCAGATCCTGTGCTGGTGCAGTGGGTCCTGGGATCCTCCTGGTGCACGACAATGCCCGGCCTCATGTGCAAGAGTATGCAGGCAGTTCCTGGAGGATGAAGGAGCTGATACCATTGACTGGCCCCCTCGCTCACTCACCTGAACTCAATCCAATAGAACACCTCTGGGACATTATGTTTCGGTCCATCCGACGCCACCAGGTTGCTCCTCAGACTGTCCAGGACCTCAGTGATGCCCTGGTCCAGATCTGGGAGGAGATCCCGCAGGACACCATCCGTCGTCTCATTAGGAGCATGTCCTGGACGTTGTCAGGCATGCATACAAGCACCTGGGGGCCATACAAACTACTGAGTATGATTTTGAGTTGCTGCAATGCAATTTCGGCAAAATGGACAGGCCTGCCGCATCATTTTTTTCAGGGTGTCTTTGAATTCAGCTCTCTGTAGGTTGATTATTTTCATCAAACGTTGTGGCATCCTTTCGTTCCTAACACATTACCCAGTCCATATCAGAAGAGATATCCAGCAGGACTTTTTTTCCCCCATTGAGATCTGATGTGTTTTTAAAGTGTTCCTTTAATTTTTTTGAGTAGTATAAACATATATACATAGAGAGAGAGTAGCAGTATAAAGAAATGATCATAGGATGAGAGGAATATATATACATAGTATATAAAGAACAGAGCAAAAGTTAGACCTCTCATAACTTTGCAAGAGGCTGAAAAATTAGCTCACATTTTTGTTTTCAGTCAACTAGATTACTATAATGCTCTCCTTACAGGACCACCTAAGAAAGACATCAGTTAGATACAGTTAGTGTGGGATGGATTGAATGGTGGGTGTCCCAGATGCCCACATGACCATCATCATCATCATCATCAAATTCTTCCATGTGAAGCCTGAAAACCATGAGGACTGATTTAGAACATCTATGTTAGCTAGAATGCCCAGTCGGGGCTGGGTGGTCATTTGGCCTTGGAACCCCTGCAGATTGTGTTTAATTTCTCCAGCTTAACTGGAGTTTTTTTTCTGTTCTCCTGGCCATTCGACCTTACCTTTACCTTTGTTACATTCTGTGTAATATTATTGCCTAATCCTCTTTATGTTTTATATTAACTTCCTTTTATTCCATCTTGTAAAGCACTTTGAGTTACATTGCTTGTATGAAAACACGCTATAGAAATAAATATTGGTATTGTTGTTCTTGAATGCTGAGGGTGCCAGCGGACAACAAATTTCATTTATTTTCAATCAGCAAAACAGAAATTAACGAGAATTGGCACTTCACTCATGCAGGTTATAAGAAACAAAGTCTTCCTTTACAAGGCAAAAAAGACAAACTTCAGGAAACTCAAGCCAGGTCCACACCAGAATGCAACATCCATCTTGGTGTCTGCTCTGACTTTCCTTCTGCTGGGTGCCATCAAGGGGTGGTTTCTCCAGACAGCGTAGGAAGAAGGAGACAAGTCTGTTAACGGAAGCGCCCCCTCTCATCCCGGAGTGGTATTACTTACTCTGGGTAAGGCTGGACAGTGACCCTCGGGCATGCATGTGTGATGATAGATAGATAGATAGATAGATAGATAGATAGATAGATAGATAGATAGATAGATAGATAGATAGATAGATAGATAGATAGATAGATAGATAGATAGATAGATAGATAGATAGATAGATAGATAGATAGATAGATAGATAGATAACAGTCAGTTCTTGAAGGTGATGTGTTGGAAGCAAGAATAACGGACAAGCATAAGGATCTGAGCGACTTTGACAAGAGCCAAACTCTGATGGCTAGACAGCTGGGACAGAGCATCTCCAAAATGGCAGGTCTTATGGGGTATTCCCAGTAAACAGTGGTTAGTACCTACCAAAAGTGGTCCAAAGAGGGAAAACCAGTGAACTGGTGACAGGTTCATGGGTGCCCAAGGCTCTTTGACGTGTGTGTGGAGCAAAGGCAGACTCATCTGCTCGATCCCCACAGAAGAGCCACTATAGCACACATTGCTGTAAAGCTTACTACTGCTGGCCGTGACAGGAAGGTGTCAGAACACTCGGTGCATCCCAGCTTGCTGAGTAAGGGGTTGCACAGCCGCAGACTGGACAGAGTGCCCATGCTCACCCCTGTCCACTGTCAACAGCACCTATAATTGACACGTGAGCTTTGGCATAGAGCAATGGAAGAAGGTGGCCTGGTCTGATGAATGACATTTTCTTTCAGATCATGTGGACAGCTGGGTGTGTGTGCATCGTTTATCTGGGGAAGAGATGGCAGCAGGATGCACTAAGGGTAGAAGGCAGGCTGGCAGAGGCAGTGTGATGCTCTTGACAGTGTTCTACTGTCATTCATGTGGATGTTACTTTGACAGCTACCACCAACCTAAAGATTGTTGCAGCCCACGTGTACCCCTTTATTCCCTGAAGGCAGTGGTCTCTTTCAACAGGATAACAGGACCATTTAGGAATAGTTTGAGGAACACGAGGAAGAGTTCAAGGTGTTGACTTAGCCTTCAAATTCCACAGATCTTAGTCTGATCAAGCATCTATGATATGCTCTGAAAAAATAAGCCTGATCCATGAAGACTCCCCCGTACAACTTACAGTTGCTGATTTCATTGCCGGATTCTGTCAATTTAATGACTGAAAACCCCTGCGCATGTCAAATTTAGCAACTGCGTGACTCCTCTCCAGTACAGTTGCACTCGCCTCTTTTTCTGACGGCCATGAACATGCTGCCTGATGGAGCCGGCTCTGTACGAAGGGTTAACAGGTACGACGGGTTCAGCTGCAGTCTCTGCCCTTATTTTTCTTTGTTCCAATTTGTCACGATACATAAAACGTGTGACATCAGACATCTGTCCAAAACACCGGTGTCACTGCATCGTATGACTTGTAATCCCAGACGAGCTCTTATTGGTTATCAGTTCTCGCATACACAGACTCCGCCCCTCCACCTAAAGACAAAATCAAACCTGTCCTGATCAGTCATGGACTAGTTGGAGTGAGTTGCTGAGCTTGTGACATCAGGTAACTGCCTTCACGGGAACAAACCACCGACTCGCTAAGATTAAGTAAATGAAATCCACAACTGAAAATCACAGGAAAAGTCATATGATGTGACATGTCCGTAAGCTGAGAACACGTCATTAGTGGGAATACTGAAGCTCCTTGAAATAAGATTTATTATAGAAAGACATAACCCTGACCTTAAGCTGTCTTGGATAACAGAGCTATGGCCAGACAATGTGGCCTAATGCAGCATTTCTCAACCTTTAAGTATTTGCGACCCGAGTTTTCATAACAGTTTTAATCGCACCCCCCTAACGTTTTAATTGATACCCTAATAAAATGTATTCCTATATTTTTTGCTACCGATACACCGCTACAAGTTGAAAATTTTCCTACGAATAGCAAAATTACACCATATATGGCAACATTCGCGCCCCCTTTTTTGTTACTTCAGTTGTTACCACAGTTTGATAACCGCTGGCCTAATGTAACCTAACATCCTCCCCTTAATCCGATTTAGAGTCAAGGGGGTACTGGCGACCCCGGGTGCAAGGCACGGGCACTCAGGGCTCTCCCAAAAGAGGCCAGTTTAAAGTGGCTGGTAAACCTAACCACAAACACGCACACACACACACACACACACACACACACACACACACACACACACACACACACACCCACGTACACGCACACACACACATACACACGCTCACTCATGTGCACGCACACACACACGTACACATATGCGCACACGCACACATGCACATGCACACACACACACACACGCACACCCTCACACAACCTCACACGCACACACACACAAACACACGCACACCTTTAAATCATACAAGAAACAGACAAACTCCACATGGATGTTTCTAGATCTGTGACCCCAATCTGACCTAGTAAATTGGCAGGATACGAGTTCTTTGTACAGTTGCTGTATAACACCCTGGTGCAGTGCTTACTGTAAAAAGAGCAGGTCCATGAGAACACAGTGGGATTTTTTAAGTCCATGAGAAGGAGCCAGTGTACATGCCGGTCATGAGAGTGCTGTGCAGAGTGGAGGCAGAACCTCTGTGTTTTTCCCAGTTGATTCTGGTGTTCATCAGGGGTGTGTTTTTTCTCCAACTCTGTTCAATACTTGCATAGATTGGGTGTTGGACAGAGTCCTGAGGTCTAAAGGATGTGGGACATCTGTTGGTGAAGAGAGATTCACTGATCTTAACTTTGCTGACGATGCTGTGATCTTCCCGGATTCAATGGAGACTCTGATCGGGGGTCTCGAGAGACTGAGTGACGAGTCTGAGGGTCTGGGCTGGCGAGTGTCCTGATACAAACCAACATCCAGGCCTTTAATAACCTCTTGGGCACAGCCATCAGCAGTGTGTCTGTCTGCGGAGAGAGTGTCGACCTCGTCGAGAGGTTTACTTACCTCGGCAGTGACATTCATGTCTCTGGTGACTCTTCCTATGAAGTCAGTAGACAGATTGGGAGAGCATGGGGGGTCTTGAGGTCTCTATAAAGGGGTGTGTGGCGCTCCTGATATCTCTGCAAAAGGACGAAGGTCCAAGTCTTTAGAGTCCTGGTGCTTCCTGTCTTGCTATATGGTTGCGAGACATGGACGCTATCCAGTGACCTGAGACGAAGACTGGACTCCTTGTGTCTCTTCAGAGAATCCTTGGGTACCGCTGGTTTGACTTTGTGTTGCTCACAGAGTCCTGAATGAGGCACATTGCCTGCATTGTGAGGGATCGCCAGTTATGGCACCACGGCCCTGTTGGAGCGATTCCCTGAGAGTCATTATTGAGGACCCAGTGGCTGGACCAGGCCAAGGAGATTACCACATAACACCTGGCTGCAGCAGATAGCAGGGTCATTTCCTGAAGGTGGGACTGGACCCCGTGTCTGCCTTGGGGGTTACCAACCAGGATCCTGAGCTTTTTTGTCATGTGGTGGGTGCAGCAACACATTGTACCGATGCATGCTCCCCAACCTGAGCTGACTTGATGAGAAGGAAGAAGCGGACGAGAGCGAAGCTGACCAGGAGGACCCAGCGAGCCTCTCACTCCGCTCGGAGGTCACAGAAGCAGATCTATCCAGCTAAATAAAGAGCACAGAGTGAAATTCAACAAAATCTTATAAGGAGTTGCATGAAATTCTTCAACTTTGTAAGGGTTATTAAATATTGGAATAAACAAAACGTTCTCCTACTGAACGCTTATTATAGCCTCCTCTTTAGAGAAAGAAGAGAAATAAAGGCATAGTTTCATTTTTTTTTTATATTGAATGGAAGCGAGCAAAAGATTCAGCTTTAGGAGGTGACAATCAATCAAAATTCAGGACCAAATATCGCCATTAAAGCCAGTACCATGTAATTTGGCAGTCAAGACTTCCATAGTGTTGGAAATTGCATTCAGGCCAAGTTAAAACTAGTAATTATTGTACAATACAGTCTGATAACCAGCAGAAAGCTCTGCAGATTGTTTGATTTGCTCTTAAGAAGCAGACAGGTTTTTTTGGCCCTTTTTTGCCTCAGTTAAGAAAATCAAATAATATGGCCATTATCTGCGATTATATGATAAACAGACACATACACATAAACACACAAAATAAAAATCAAAACCCTGCGTGGATCAAACGATTTTCGTTACCTTGCAGCCATTTTCAGCTAATTTCTATTTTTGTTCAGCGCTCTTTTCTCTGTATAATTAGATTGATGCCTCCTAATGTCCGAGTGTGGCAACAATCAGCTTTAGGTGACCCCCACGGCACTTCATGAGCGTCACTCGGCATGAGGGGCCTGCACACTTGGCAAGAGGCTAAAGTAAATAAAGTAGTGTGGCCTTCTGGGTAATTTATATGTCTCACCGTGGGTACCTCACTTGAGAGGTGTGCTCAGAACAAGTGGAGAAGGTGTAATAAATAGAAAAAAAAGTCAAAAAGAGTTCATAAGCATTTCTTCTCAACTTTAATTGAAAGTATATCACTAATGCAGGCGGTGTGCTGCTGCAGTGCTTAATCCTGGGACCCCCGAATAAAGTACTTGCCTGGTCACTCTGCATGGTCTGCCCTTTCTCCGGGTCCTCCAGCTATCTTCTGTAAAGGATGGCAAGTGTGGGCTGGCATTTAAGATTAGCCAGTAATTGGACAAGAAGGAAGGCAGGGCCTTCCCCTCCTCAACCAAGAGATCAGACAACAGGCAACAGAGATGCTCAAGGGTTCAATCAAAGATCCTGACCCTCATGCTGGAACGGCAGGGGGAGATAATTTATATGAACTACCTACCTTCCCCGAGACACTAGATGGCAGCATCCCTGGATTACAGTCCCCATAGGAACACCTGCAGGGCATGCTGGGAACTGTGGTCCCGTGGACTGGCCATGTTTGGCTTCCAGGTATTCCGCCAGAGGGTGCTGCATGAACTTGTGCTCCCTACTGTTGTGAGGCTTCCTCCTGACCCAAAAGTACTTCCTGTGGACAATGCCCTGGTACAAGAAGTACTTCTGGGTCTTTTATAAGAGGAACAGCTCTGCCAGCCTGGTAGATCGAGTCAGAATCGGGAGGAGGTGGATGAAGTACCCAGAGACTGTAGAGGAAAGAGACAGAGGTGCTTTCACTTATATTGTGTTGGACTGCTTTTACTGTGTTAAGGTATTATTTTATTTTACCCTTAGATGAGTTGTGTCCAGTGGTTGGGGCTCTGAAGAACCCCTTACAGAACAAGCTTCCTATATCTCAAAGATTAATAAGAGTGGACCCACTTAACAACACTTCTGGTCCCGCCTCCAGAGAACTCCCATTCACTCCCAAGGCTCTCGTCATTTCCACGTCCTGTCTCAGAGACACGCCTCTTCCTCCTGACCCACTATAAAGCCACAATATTCCTATCAGTAGACAGTCACAACACTTGTTAGACTCACTCCTAAAATTTCACTCTGTGGTATTTTTCTTCTTTTTTTTTGTCAAGTATACGGGTTTGAACCCCAAACCTTTTTCTTTGTCCTTTGTCGTTCTTATAGACCATGTGAGGAGATTTGCATGGTCCATGGGGACAGTCTCTGGTTCAGATTTGAGTTCAAAGGAGAAATCAGCCTGGATGGGCCTAATTTTCACTCCCAGTCCCCTTCCTGAACCCAGTTTCGTCCCCTTTTTGCTAGGGTTCCAGTTTTGCCCTTGGGGAGGTCATGCTTGTAGGGGCCTTGTATTCCTCCCCTGGCAGTTCCCATTACCATATTCCATCCCCATTGTGCCTGTTTTATTTGGAGTAGGGGCTCCTTGGATTCAAATGCAGTTCCTGGGAGAGGCTGTTGAACCTCTCCGGCTTGTCCCCCAGTGTTGTTCTGGCAGTGTCTGGGATGATATGTGGCTCCAGGGAGGACCTGGCCTTGCTGGATCTGGTGATCTCTACCGGTCCATTGTCCCTCTCAGGCACCATCAATTCTGGGATGATGGAGTTTGGTGGGAATGAAGTTCTTTTCTTTTTTGGTGCTTCTCAATTATTGATTACCGTCAGGAGGGCTCTCCAGTTGGTGAAGTTCTCTGAGGCTATCTTTCTGGTGGGGGGGAATGAGACAGAGCAACACCTGTGTGATGCAACA
This sequence comes from Erpetoichthys calabaricus, assembly GCF_900747795.2. Lineage (NCBI taxonomy): Eukaryota > Metazoa > Chordata > Cladistia > Polypteriformes > Polypteridae > Erpetoichthys > Erpetoichthys calabaricus. The sequence goes on from NC_041402.2 coordinate 34,801,661, forward strand.
AAGCAACAGGGGGTGGGTGTCCTGCCTGAAGCGTAATGATCCCTCAATGGAGGGGAGTGAGTTAGGGTTAGGTTTAGGGTTAGGGATAGTCAGTCCTCTCCGATCTCCCGGCTCTCTCCTGCTGGTTGTCATGGACCCCTCATCCTCCCGTCACACCCACCCTTGTTCTTCACTGTTTCACATCATCCCGTTATCTCGTTACTCCTTTCAAGTTGTCTGCTCTTAGATCCCTAGTAAGAATTCAAGATCATGCAAATGCAGATCCACCTTGTGCTAATTAAACAGAGTATTTTCTTTCCCCAAGCTGATCCTCTAAATGAGTTGTCCCTGAAAAACGCCTTAAGCTACCCTGGAAAAATGAATCAACAAAGTTATTTAATGCAGCAAGAAAAATCCATTAGACACATTTCCTTTAGTACACTGCATTGATGAATGAAATGTCACATACTAATGTAAGAATAATCAATTTAAAATGCTTATGACAATTAACAAAGCCCAAGATAAGGCTTGAAAGCGAGGGTGCTTTGTCAGCTCTGATTTGGATTAAACTCATGCTAATGGGATCATTTTTCTTTCAAAAGGTATTCTTTTAAAGCAGCCCAATCAATTACTATGAATTATGCATGCATTGAATTAGGGTCTAATATCATTAATTTGTCTCATTAATTTCTATGATTCAGTGAAAGCGCTTGTACAATGTTGGCCAACATCCCCATTCTTACTGTTATGCGTCGTCCCAGTGCTTTGTGTGAATGTCAGCTAATATTTTCATACACACTCGCGCTTTCATTGTTGTACGTATTGAACCTGCTTCCGACATGTAATTCCATGAGGAGAAGATTCAGCTCTTCCTACCGACTTTCACGGCAGCAGCAGTAATAGAACTGAGAGACGGTGATGGGGCAGGCTGCATGTACAGTCGTTAGGTGGACCAAGAGCAGGACATGCGGTTGGAGACACCGCCGGGTAAGGGACGCTAGAGCAGGGCACGTCTTTAAACCTCCAGGGCCTTCTCTCTACTACTTCAGATGTTAGGTGGCAAACAGGTCAAACCGCTCAAGTGAAAAATATAATTTACAATGAATATTTAATCCAGAGGCCAGAGTGCACTTCTGAGGGAGTCTTACGGCCGCCGGATAACCCGTTAACACTCAGAGGAGCTGTGACAGTGAGAAATGGGTGGCACTGGCTGGGAAGTCGAACATGAGAGGTCATGTCATGTCACTCCTTAAAAATGTACCGTCTCATTCTAACAACCCAGCATCTCAGGTACAAGGATCTGTGGCCGCAAGATACTGGAACTGGGGCAGGAAAGATAGAGAGAAGGTGACATTTAGTGTTACAGTGGTACGGAGCTGCTTAATAGTTACAGCACTATGCATGGCACTGAGGGACTTGCAGCGCTTTTATTATATAAAAAGGATTCACCTCCTTGAAGTTTTCACATTTTATTTTAATACAACATTGAATCGCAGTGCAGTTCATTTGGCTTTTTTATCACTGGTCAAGAGAAGAAGACTCTTTAATGTCAAAGTGAAAACAGAGTGGTCTAAATTATTTACAGTTATAGTCTTTTGTGTAGATCAGCGTCAAAAAAGCTAAATTAAATCCACCGTGACTCAATGTTGTATAACAATATTTACAATTATCTGACACCTTTATCCAAGGTGACATACTGTACAACATTTGTGATATAATTGGTTCCATTTCTTCTGGTTTACCAATTGGAGCACAGTCAGGTCAGGTGACTTGCTCACGGTCACACAGTGTCAATAGTGGGATTTGAGCCCACAACCTCAGACTTTCAAGTCCAAAGCCTTGACCACTATACCATAGTAATTAAAATAAATAAAATCAGGGGGCTTTGTCCCCTGCTCACTTCACTTGCCAACCCCCAGGCTGGCGCTCCAGGCTAGCCACTTCACAGCTCTGCCGCTTGCGTATGGGGAAGCAGATGTACAATTTAAACAGATTGTTATTTTCATGGGAATTGTTACATGTGCATAACAGATCTAACTATATTACATTACAGCGAGTAATTAACCATATGTAAAAAAGAGTAAAACGTAATAATTTGAAAGTAAATTATGTTTCATGTTGCGTTCGAGTTATTTGTTGCATAATACGATTTCGTTCTGTTTGGCTTTGAAATTAACATGCAAATACTTTTTAAATTTACACTTTTACTGTAAAAATTCAGTAAAAACAATTTTTTGAATGAACTTTTCATCAATATCGCATTGAATTTTGATTTGGACTTTCATCGTGACAACTCAATGTATAACTGCCTGTGATTGAATTTCGTTTCTTTCTCTCTATTAAATAAAACGACATTTTCAAATGTTTGGCTCTGTGATTTGCTAATTGTCTTTGCAAAAGCTATTCTATTGGGAAACTGTTAACATTTTAATACGAATGGCATATCAAGATCTCCTTTGTTGTCTAATGTTATCTGCGGAAGATGTACTTCATTACCTTTCTTGGATACATCCTTCTTTCTACAGTAATTCGGCCAGTGGAAGACCGGATGGTGTTAATGGTTGTAGATATTCTTCGTGATATTGTAAGTTGATGTTTTCACCAAGGGTGGCACGGTGGTGCAGTGGGTAGCGCTGCTGCCTCACATTTGGGAGACCTGGGGACCTGGGTTTGCTTCCCGGGTCCTCCCTGCGTGGAGTTTGCATGTTCTCCCCGTGTCTGCGTGGGTTTCCTCCCACAGTCCAAAGACATGCAGAGTAGGTGGATTGGCGATTCTAAATTGGCCCTAGTGTGTGCTGGGTGTGTTTGTGTGTGTCCTGTGGTGGGTTTGCACCATGCCCAGGATTGGTTCCTGCCTTATGCCCTGTGTTGGCTGGGATTGGCTCCAGCAGAAGATGGATGGATGGATGTTTTCACCTTCCAAACCATCACCACCAACTGTTTCAGCATAGTCTATTGATACACATTTAACCAATCTGCAATGTAACTGATCAACAATTTTGCCGTTAATTGAGTTAATCGGTGTTAGGATTGCCCGTGTACTCATTTTTTCTGATGATAACCCTTCATGATGAAATTCTTGTGGCGGCACGGTGGCGCAGTGGGTAGCGCTGCTGCCTCGCAGTTGGGAGATCTGGGGACCTGGGTTCGCTTCCCGGGTCCTCCCTGCGTGGAGTTTGCATGTTCTCCCCGTGTCTGCGTGGGTTTCCTCCGGGCGCTCCGGTTTCCTCCCACAGTCCAAAGACTTGCAGGTTAGGTGGATTGGCGATTCTAAATTGGCCCTAGTGTGTGCTTGGTGTGTGGGTGTGTTTGTGTGTGTCCTGCGGTGGGTTGGCACCCTGCCCAGGATTGTTTCCTGCCTTGTGCCCTGTGTTGGCTGGGATTGGCTCCAGCAGACCCCCGTGACCCTGTGTTCGGATTCAGCGGGTTGGAAAATGGATGGATGGATGGATGAAATTCTTCAATAAGATTTGGACATAATACGTCTTCATTAATTGGGAACTTAATGTGAGGAAAACGTTAAAATTTATAAGAGCTGAGAGAGCAGGAACTGTGCCTTTCAAAAGCATTCACACGAATGAGAGGTGAGAGGACCGCGGGTGCGGTTTTCTATGGTTGAGAGGAGGGCAGGACTTGAAAAAATCTCTTGGCAAAAGTCTCGTCTTGTCTCAGGATTTTTTTAATATAAAAGAGAGATGTGAAAACTTCCAAGGTGGTGAATACTTTTTTTTGGCACTGTATCTTCTCTTTAAATATATGTGTTAAATTGTTGCCTTTTGCTAAAGTAACTTACAGATCATAAGTGTAAAGAGTGGTGCCATTTCAACCAATTTAGCACTCAGGTAAAGTGACGTGACTCACTCAGAGTTACGCCATCACTGAATGGTGGGAAACACTTTGTCTGAGGAAAGGCCAGATGTCTCAGTCCACGCTCATGAACTTGGGCAGCTGCACAATGGACTCCATCTTGACTTGACTGCATGACATCCTGGCACAGCACACCTCAAAGCACTGCGGAAGGTGGTGAAGTTGGCACAGGATATTAACTGGCATACAATTCTTTTCTGAGGTCTGTGAGGACATTCATGAGAAGCAACTGAGAACATCCAAAGAGCTGTGATCAACATACTGATGGACCTTGTAGAAACATGAAATTGTTCTCTTTATGAATTTCAGGATAGACCTCGTGTGTAACATGGACTGTGTTAGAAAGGCTAACACTTTGATTAAAGACCTCGGCCATCCTGCACAGTCACTTTTCTCCTTCCTGCATTCGGCACCATTAGCACTCGCACAATACGATTCATGGAGAGAAGATTGTGATCTGCTGGTCATAAGATTACTTCTGAGCACTATATTAGCATTTCTTGTAAATCTACTCTCTGATGTTGTATTTAATATATCCTGTTGGATTCACTGTCCGCAGTTGGTATCGCATTTACTGCTGGGAGTTTATGGGGTGCATGCACGTAAAAGGTTTATTATATTGTTGTTTTGTCAAGGAGTGAGTGGCACACACAATAACCCATCCCAGTACTGACATTTGCCCTGTCGTAACTGCCAGTTGCCCTCCATGAACCCACAATTTCGGAATTACAAAGGCATTTACAAGCAGCTACTTTGTGCCATGAGCAATAGGAGACCTTCTACACCTCACACACATAAGAACAGTCTTTAAACACTGCAAGCAGGCTTCCTGGTGACACCGACTGATGTTTTCTCTCTCTCTCCCTTGATCCAACTTTTTTAGTGCAGCACTGATGGGACACTCCACTCCACATGTCCACACAGCAAATCCTGCTGACTACGCCAAGTGTTTTGTTGTGGAGTGGTGCCATAGACTCCCATTTGTCTCAGTCTAGGCGTTTGAAGCACTTGTGCCTAGCTGTGAACCCGTGGATTATGAAATCCCTCAGAAGCTGTTGCTTTATGCTGTGAGCATCGGAGAACTCCTCCATCCAGGGGCAGCCTATAAACTCTACAAGCCGAATGCTTCCTGGTGATGCCAGTTGAGCCCTCAGTTGCTCAACACCAACCTTTTTTGGCATAGTACTGACAGGCCACTACACTCTACTTTATGGCATGAGCAATTGGAGAACTCCTCCATCCACTTCTGAGTGCAGGGGCAGCCTCTAAACACTACAAGCCAAGTGCTTCCTGGTGATGCCAGCTGAGCCCTCAGTTGCTTAAAACAAACCTTTTTCGTCACAGCACTGACAGGCCACTACATGCTACAGGGTGGTCCAGATCTAATTATGCAATTATTGCTTTGCATTGCATTAAAAGTTGCATAGTTAGATCTGGACCACTCTATACTTTATGCCATGAGCAATCAGAGAACTTCCTCCATCCACTTCTGCATGCATAGGAGGCCTGTAAACACTACAAGCCAAGTGCTTCCTGTTGATGCCAGCTGAGCCCTCACTTGCACAACGCCAGCCTTTGTTTTTTGGCACAGCACTGACAGGTCACTACACTCCACCTGTCCACACTACAGACCCTGTTGACTCTTCCTGGTGTTTTGCTGTAGAGTGGGTGGCACAGACCATGATTCAACCCAGTCTGGACATTTGCACTGATAGTGCCAGTGAACCTGTAATGTCTGGATTGCAAAGGCCCTCAGAAGCTGCTCCTCTGTACCATGACCAATAGGAGAACTCCTGAACTCCTGCCCACAACGACAGCCTCTAAACAGTGCAAGTGAAGTGTTGATACCAGCTAAATACTTGCTTGCTCAGCACACACCCTTTTTTGCTTAGCCCCGGTGGGACACCACCCTCCACCTGTCCACACTGCAAATACTGCTGACTATGGCAATTGTTTTGTTGTGGATTGTGTGGTACAAACCCTGATCTATCCCAGTTAGGACATTTACACTGTGCTAACCGCTGGTTGCTGGCCATGACATCTGGATTACAAAGGGCCTCAGAAGCAGCTCCTTGATGCTGTTTGCAATACGGGTGTAAATCATCCCCACACACGTACAGAAGAGGTATCCCCAGTATTACACTTTGAGGACGGGCAAGTGACATGCCGGGAGCCACACAGTGGTCTTGTATTGTCAAGTAGGGCCTGCTCGCTTCACCCTTTCCCAATGATTAACCACACATTTTGCAGTCTAAATGACATCTATGAGTAAATAAGTAAAAGGCGCTATATGAAATAAAATTTAACTAACAGATGGCCATTAATGACTGAAAATGCAGGTGTCTTTGGAGCTAGACGTGCTGAATTACCAGAGTCAACATATAGATGGCGCTGAAGAAGAGAGAGTGAGAGTGGGCTCTGCACCCCAGGAGGTCTCCCGCTCATGTCTGAGCTCCTCAGAATAATCAATGAGTCTGCACCCCAGCTTGTGAATCCCAACAAAACCCTGACAGCTTTACATGGAGGATACATCAAGGATTTTAGAATCGATATATTCTATAATTAGCTGCAATCTGATTAGACTGTCCATGTAAAAGTGGTTATTGATGTTCTGCTGTCCGTCGCTAAGTGTATTAGAGCTGGTGACCCACTGGTGCCTCGCATCTCACTGATAACAAGGCAGAGCAGTTCAGCGCACAGCAATTAAAAAGCAAATTCTCTTTGAGCCCTGATCTGCTGTTTCATTTCTTTTGTTCCTTTTTTTTTATTCTTTAATAAAAGTAATATCTGGGGGGGGGTGACACTTTCAGCATAACATATACAGAATGATACCACGAGGTGACACAATAGACCTACACACACTTACAGAGCAGATTATTACACCTGCTTATCCATGCGATTGTCTAATCAGCCAATCATGTGGTGGCGGCAGCAGCGGCAGCACAATGCATAAAGTCATGCAGATATCTGTGAGGAGCTTCAGTTAATGTTCATGTCAAATATCAGAATGGAGAAAAAAACTTGATCTCAGTGATATCGACCGTTGCATTATTGTTGGTGCCAGACTGGCTGGTTTGAGTATTTCTGTAACATCTGATCTCCTGGGATTTTCACACACAACAGTCTCTAGAACTTACTCAGAAAACATCCAGAAATGGAATGGGAGTGGTGAGAGGAGAATGGCCAGAGTTGGTCAACCTGACAGAGAGAGACTATGGTAACTCAGATGGCCACTCTGTACAACTGTGGTGAGCAGAAAAGGCATCTCAGAAAGCACAACAAGTCAAACCTTGAAACGGATGGTCTTCAACAACAGAAGACTACGTTGGATTCCAATCCAAATAAAGCCAGAAAACTGAGGCTGCACTGGGCACAGGCTCACCAAAAGTGGATGGCTGTTGAATGAATAATGAATGAATCAATCTTGATTTCTGCTGAGAACCACAGATGGTAGGTAGGGTAGGAATTTGGTGCCAACAGCACCAGTCCAAACAACCAGCCTGTCTTGTCTTCAGCCCAGTGTGATGGTGGTGAAATGGTGTGGGAAATGCTTTCTTGGCATACTTTGGGCCCATTTATACCAATCAGACATTGTTTGAGTGCCATGGTCTATTTGAGTATTGCTGCTGACCATGTGCATCTCTTCATGGCCACAATTTAAACATCTTCTAATGGCTACCTCCAGCCTGATAATGCACCATGTCACAAAGCAGACATCATCTCAGACTGGTTTTAATGAACGTGACCATGAGTTCAATGTCCTTCAGCGGCCTTCCCAGCCAGTGGATCTGAACACCTTTGGGATGTGGTGGAACAGGACATTTACAGCATGGCGGTGCGACTGACAAATCTACAGCAATTGTGTGATACAATCATGTCAACATGGTCTAGAATCTCAAAGGAATGCTTCTGACATCTTGTGGAATCCATGCCATGGCAAAATGAGGTCCTAACTCAGTATTAGTAGAGTGGTCCTAATAATTTGGTCATTGTATGGTGTGATAGAACCAGGGGCATCAGCAAGCCCCAAACCCCCAAACAGGAACACACAGTAAGTCCCGGGTTCAAATAATGGAAGGTTTATTAAACTACGTCTTCCACAAAGTTGCAAAAAGCCCCAAAACACAACTTTTCTCTCTCCACAATACATCTCTCTCTCTCATTCTCTCTAGTGCTCAATATCAGTGGTGGTGAACTGTTACTGTCCATCTGCATCAACTTCGGTCAACTGCACTCAGAGCTGCATAGTCCTCATCAGACTGGCTGGCCAGCCATATAGAATATAGAATATATGTATTGATTCTAAAATCCTTGATGTGTCCTCCATGTAAAGCTGTCAGGGTTTTGTTGGGATTCACAGGCTGGGGTGCAGACTCATTGATTATTCTGAGGAGCTCAGACATGAGTGGGAGACCTCCTGGGGTGCAGAGCCCACTCTCACTCTCTCTTCTGCAGCTCCATCTATGTGTTAGCTGGCCATGATGGAACCGACTACTCAAGTAAAGTCCACAACCAGAAATGTAGGCACTGGAACCTTTTTGATTTCAAAATGGGGCCATAATGGGCTGTAAGCACAAATAGAAACATGCCCTAAATCAGGTCAGACAAAAAGTGTATAAGAGCTTCAAGATGGGTTCATGGTGTGATGAGCCCAAAGTTTAGCTTTACTTGTCAACAGAATAAATGGCACATTTAAACATGGCACATTCTCAAAAACATATCATAAGCAGGGTGGTGGCAGTGTAAGGGCGTGGGGAGTATTCTCTACAGTAGGCCCAGGAAGCCATTTGAGGATAAAATGAATGCAGCATAATATGGAGGAAAACCTGCAAGAAATTTGTTTTCCAGCAAGAAAATGAGCCCAAGCATAAAGCTAAAGTGACCCGGGAATGGCTTAAAAACAACAACATTAATGCATTGAAGTGGCCGCGCGTCAGAGTCTGGATCTCAATCTAACTGTGAATCGCGATCAACATACAGCCTGACAGAGCCTGAGCAGAGCAATGGGGGAAAATGGCCTTGTCCAGATGTGCAAAACTGCTAGAGACCTGTGGACACAGACTCGAGGCTGTCATGGCTGCCAAACAAATACTGAGTTGGAGGGGCTGAATACTTAAGTGGTCAATGATTTTGACTTTTATATTCTTGTTTAATTTACAGTAGATCACCTTGCAGAGAGTCTTTTTCTGTTGATCGGTGTCAAAAAAGCCAAATTAAATCCACCGGGATTCAATAATGTACAACAATAAAATGTGAAAACTACCCAGGGAGTGTATACATTCTTTAGGCACTTTGCATAGATAGATAGATAGATAGATAGATAGATAGATAGATAGATAGATAGATAGATAGATAGATAGATAGATAGATAGATAGATATGAAAGGCACTATATGATAGATAGATAGATAGATAGATAGATAGATAGATAGATAGATAGATAGATAGATAGATAGATAGATAGATAGATAGATAGATATGAAAGGCACTATATGATAGATAGATAGATAGATAGATAGATAGATAGATAGATAGATAGATAGATAGATAGATAGATAGATAGATATGAAAGGCACTATATGATAGATAGATAGATAGATAGATAGATAGATAGATAGATAGATAGATAGATAGATAGATAGATAGATAGATAGATAGATATGAAAGGCACTATATGATAGATAGATAGATAGATAGATAGATAGATAGATAGATAGATAGATAGATAGATAGATAGATAGATAGATAGATAGATATATGAAAGGCACTATATAACAGATAGATAGATAGATAGATAGATAGATAGATAGATAGATAGATAGATAGATAGATAGATAGATAGATAGATAGATAGATAGATAGATAGATAGATAGATAGATCTGTAAGGCACTATATCACAGATAGCTCCAGCACATTCCCTCACATAGAAGAGTATCCCAAAGTCAGCGACTCCTTGCTTCCCGACATTCAGAATCGTACGGCAGCTTGTCCCAATTCCGTGTCCTGCGTGAATGGAGCAGAGCGCCACATTGAGAAGCAGCTCCTCTTGGTCTCACCTTTGACTGACCCTCACAGCCCACCAGCCCCACTTGTCCTGCCCCATCAGGATTTGTGTTGACTCCGTAGATTTCACCTGAAAGCCTTTTTTTCTTTCAATTTCTCTGCCCTCCACACACTCGTTGACTTTTTATCTTTAATGCGTTTTAAAAGGCACTCAGGAAGACAAACTGGCACTCTTAAGGGGAAAGAGCAGTGGAGTTGTAGAAGGCAAGAAATATATGGAATGGGCTAAACAACACTCAAGGCTAATAAAAGAGGAGAGGACCTTTTTGTGAGGGTGATGTGAGGAATGAATCAAAACTAAAATGAGACGGCCTCCTAAATATCCAATCCGTTTCCCTTGAACAAGGAGAGATGGGTGGGCTACCATAATGGCACTTTTTCACTAACGTACTCATCATTACTACGCTGTGCCCGCAGATATGTTGTTGGTGCCTTTTTCCAGGGATAATGCTGATTTTCAGGGCCTGGGCCACGGTGTATGGGGTGGGTGGTGTTTACATTTCAAAGCGGGCTGGAAGCCCCTTTGCTGCATAAAGTCACCTGATCGTGAAGTCTTTAGCATTCAAATGCCTTGAGCCCCTTCAGCAGCATCAGGTGACAGACAGACAGACCTAAATGAACGTTGGACAACACAGGCAACAATAGTGGTGACCACTAGACCAGCCTTGGCCCACTCAGGTACAGAGGGCTGCATGGGAGTGTGTCCACTGCAAAATTCCGTTTGTGTTCCAAAATTCTGTTCCAAAGGCAGTCGGCTAACTAGCCAAAATGTGTTCATTGTCCTGCAGGCCGTACTGAAGCCAATCCGGACGTCACTGGCCTTGGATCTCCAGCCCAGGACAGTCCAGGTGTACCACGGATGGAGCAGCAAAGACAGGAGCCGAACGTCTCATGACAGACAGCAGAGCCGAGGGAAGTCATCCGCATGCCAGGTTTTTCTAAAAGATGCAAATATTTATATACATTGTTATTTACCTTGGCAAGACTTAAGAGGGCTGAAATAGTTTTTTTCGCCCAGCAGTCTTTATTACACAATAAATGATACCAGATGATTTTTGCTAGCCAGGACTTGGCACAGAGAGGTCTCAGATGCCCGGGTGTGGTTTTAAAGTCAGGCTTTGTAATTTTATGACCTGAAGCACCTGGCATTGCCTGTGATAGAATGAGTCACGTGTGAGTGTGTGTGTGTTCAAGGTGGGCTGCTGGGCACCTTTTATTCTGTCTTTGGTACCCCTGGTGAGTGTTGTAGGCTCAAATGAAGCTGAGGACAGAGCCGCCATCATTTTAACCGCTTGACGGGAGCTCTTCTTCTTCTCCAGGAACTTCTTGATTGTGGCTGGCAGAGGCGGAGAGCGGATTGTACAATATCTATAGATAAAGGTGATATGACAAACGTTGTGCTACGTTTACACTTTGTAGACCCTTATATAATTAAAATAAACATGAATGCAAATGACAAATATGGAAAAGTAAGTGCATCCTTACGTTTATCACTCCCTCCAAAAAGCTAAAAGTTATGATTAGAGAATTGGAGAATTGGAGGAATTGGATTAGAATGGAGAAGATCTGGGAGGAACTCATCTTATTTGAACCTCAGACATTTAGCTTGATTTGTCTCTTTGTTGTTCAACTGAGTGTTATCACCGCGCCGAGATCGAAAGAGCTCTCTGAGGCCATCACAATGAGTCAGGGAATGGATTTAAATAAAGATCCCCAAGCCATTGGAAAGCAACCATTTGACTATCCAGAAGATCCTCCACAAGGGGAGAAGAGTTCAGACCACTGCCAGCTTGTCCAGACCGGGCTGTCCCAGCAAGATCAGCTGAGAGCAGAACACAAAATGACAATCGATGGCTCTACGAACCCCAGAATTTCATCGTGGGTCCTACAGGTAACTCTTGCTGACGGTTGCTGTCAAAATGCATGAGTCTAGCATTAGTATCTAAATGGAAGGTGACAGCAGGACCAAAATGGACATCCTGGGAAGATTTGTGAACATGTAGGCAAAGACCAGGACCTCTAGAACAGACAAGGCAAAAACAGAGCTATTTGGCCACAGTGTTAAAAAACATGCATGGCTGGCAAAAACCAAAAGCAGACGTTTGACCGTGAAACGCGTGATGGTTGGACTGTTGCCTCAGGACCTGGGAAGCTCCTCATCAAAGAACCCAATGGAAATTCTTCATTGTACAAGAGGCTGCCCGAGTGTCATGTCAGATCGCCTGACAGGAGACTGAAGCTCAACCGAAGGTGGGCCTTGCAACATGACAATGAGCCTAAACATACCAGTAAATCCACCAAGGAATGGCTGAAAAGAAAGAAATGGGGGGGGGGGGGGGGATTTTCAGCATTACCACGCTTGAACATTGCACAGCTGAAAGAATAGTGCATGGAGGAGTGGGAGATACATTTGCGGTGGATGTCAGAGATGGGTGGACGGTTAGAAGAAATGCCAACTTGAGGGGGCAATACCAGCTATTAGAGCCAAGGGGGATACTTACTTATTCACATACAGAAATGGCATATCGGTTCATTTTCAAAAGGTCATTTTTTTGTCAACTACATCACTTTTAGCTAAGATAACATTTAAAATGAAGATCAGACTGGATATGTCCACATATGTTCAAAAATTGTGAGTGGTCTTCCCTAGACTTTCTCGTATACTCAGATATGGGGATGGGGCATGATTATATTTTTATATTATGTACATTAAAGAACCGTCAACAACAAATCAAATCAAATTAATAATATATTGAACAATTATTATAAAAGTAAAGTTGAATAAATCGGACTCTGCAGCTGCATGAATAATAAAGTACCACTTCTGGTTAGTGGAAATAGCTCAAAAGTTGATAGAAATCTACATTTTGTACCTAATACTTGTATGCAAATTATCATGTTTACATGCATACACAGACGGACACAAGACATAATTCCAAAAATGGTATTTTTGGACTCAGGGAGGTCTAAAACTTTGAGATTCATCAAAATCTCGAAATCGAATTTTTGGACGATTACAATACTTTCCCTATACTTCATGTACGAGAAAGTAAAAAGAACATTTTGTGGGGTGTACTTACTTTTTCACACAGCTGTATAAAAATCGTATCCTTACCTAAGGGGCTTTCAGAGACTGGAAACAAATTACCGCATCACCGTAACCGCACTAGCAGTGTGTGGAGGCGCAGGTTTCTTTTGTTCATACAATCATCAGGAGCCCCTTTGTTTCCAGAACCAGTTTGGCATGATATGATTATGAGTAGTATGCCCACTGTCATAACTGTTTTGACATGAGGGCATTGATACAATAACTCGATATATTAATTATAGTGAAAAGTTTCTGACTTGGGTCCACAGCGGCAGAATGGTTAGCATGGCTGCCCGACAACTCCAACGTTATGGATTTGACTTATGCTGTGGTTCCCACAACCTTCTCCTGGTACTTCTGATGTGCCCAGGAGGTCAACTGGTAATTTAAAACTGGCGTTCTGTGAAGTAGGTGAGGGTATGTGTGGGATAGATAGATAGATAGATAGATAGATAGATAGATAGATAGATAGATAGATAGATAGATAGATAGATAGATAGATAGATAGATAGATAGATAGATAGATAGATAGATAGATAGATAGATAGATAGATAGATAGATACTTTATTAATCCCAAGGGGAAATTCACAAATTTGTCAATTCCAAGACTTGTCCATGGTTTGTGTCCATTGACATTGGCCGTTTACGTGGATGGGCGCTCTTGCCTTGCACTTGTATTAAGATTGGACTCACCCGGTTTCCTTTGTGATCACTCTTTGGCATACTGGAGTTTCTCATAACTTCTCATAATCCTGAAGACCCCCCAGGCTAATTGTTGAGTTCTCTTCTTTTTTCAGAATCTTTAATTCCGTTACTTCAGTTAATATTCTGTTTGCCACAATTTTGAACTGTGGGCCCTGTGAAGAACTGCCACCCCATCCATGGCTGTTTCCTGCCTTGTGCCCAGTGCTGCTTGGATAGGCTCCAGCTCTCTGTGATTAAGTGGGCACATGAATGGTACAATCTGCTTTCATTATGGCTTCTTTTCTTGAGTTTACTCCAGTATTCCAGCTGCACGCACTTCCTCAACAGCTCTCAATGCCAACTCAGCTCATGCCATATGACATACTCACGTAACAGGAGCATAAGACAAACGAGAGGAGACCATTCAGTCCATCGAGCCTGTTTCTTTAGCTAATGGCTAAGCTGTCCCAACATCTCATCCAGATTCTTCTTCTTCACACGTGGCAGGGTGGCAAGGTGAAACTGGCATGCCTTGAAGGTGTGGGTGTATGGGATGAATGTGCAAAATGCCTGATTAGGTAGACCACCGTGGCCTGTGTGTGTGGCCGCCAGCACCTGGCTAATGTGCATTGGTGTGTTAACAGCAGTTTAAGATAAGGACGCACCTGCCATGAATTCTTTATGAATCCCTCTCAGCATCTTCTACCAGTTGATACACTTCAAGAGTAGAAGTTGCCCTGAGTCTTCCTCCAAAGAGCTGCTTCAATGGTTGGGGATGGTCTCTAATGGCACACTCAATCAGTCAGTCACAATTGTGCCAGATCAATCCAATCAATTCTTACAATTTAGCTATAGATAGAGATGAACCTTTAATCAATTTTGTTTAACCAGCTTGATAACTGCAAATCCCCCACAGCACTTGTTTCTGCTTTATCTGTCCGTCCCTTTATCCCTGATGCTTAGTCCACAGTTACAGTGGGATTCAGACACATGCCACCTCTCACCATTTCGCTGTATACCTTGCCTACTGGGTACTCTGGCATTCTCTCCTATCCAGATTGCATGGACTGCCACCTCCCAAATGGCCCACTTAAGGAGCAGTCATTGAACTCAAGTGGCTATTTGGGCGCTTGTAAGAGGCTGATATCGAGACCCCACACTTCTTCTTAGTTCTAGTCTCCTTTGCCATTTGCTGGAGATGTCATTTAAACTTCCCACTGTCACTGCTGGGTCTGCTCCTAGTGCTAAAGTAAACCCACAATTTGCTTCCTGGCACCTCCTTGTTGCCACACAGACTTGAAGATGGTTTTCTGCTCAGGAGAGGTGAGACTTAATAGATGGCTTCTGGCCTCTCATGTTTCTGGGTCAGTGACACCATGATGAGTCCCCTAAAGCTTGATTTGGGACTCTAAATGTTCATGAAATAGTGTAAGTGCACCAAGTAATAGCCACAAATCCAATCCAAATGTCTTCTAGTTTCTGTCATGCTCGCCAAGGTTGGGACCTCTTTCGCATCAAATGTTGGCCTCCATTTCACAGTTGGCTTCTGTTTCTCACCTGATTCTGGCCATTCAGGTTTGCCTCCTGTCTTGCACCAGACACTGGCACACTTTGAGGGTGGGTTCCTGTCTCAAAAAAGATATTGGAGTTTCTCCAGGGTTGGTTTCTGTTTTACACCTGATGCCGACCATCCAAGTCTGGTTCCAGTCTGGCACCAGATACTGGCAACCTTTAGAGGGTGGCTTCCTGTCTCACAAAATATACTGGAATCTGTTCCAGTGTTGGTTTCCGTTTCACATCTGATGCTGGCCATCCAGCTTTGGTCCCTGTCCAGCAACAGATACTGCCACACTTAGAGAGTGGGTTCGTGTCTCGCAAAAGATGATGGGTTGGCCCCCATCACACCAGATACTGACATCCTATCCTGTCTAGGGTTAGCTCTTGTCTTGCACCAAATACATCCAAGGTTTGCTCATATCCTGTCCTGATGTAGTGAGCCAGAAAATGAATGGGAAGTGACCATAAGATAACACGCACAGAACTTACTACACAAGGCAAAAGTTCAAACCAAAAATCAGTCCTGATCTTTTGTTAAAACCAAAAACTGCACACTACTACACCCAGTAGCTGAGATCCTAACTTGGATGAACTGGGAGATCCTAAATTGAGAAGGCAAATGCTAAGACGTCGAGTTTTAATGATGTTCCTCAAGTCCTACGTTAGTTCAATCACCTTGGCCATGCTATAGCAACACAGTCAACATTTTGGTGACCAATACAAACTAAGATAGCTTCAAAAAAGAGATGAAGTAAACATATCTTCTTAAATAATTTTTGAATAACAAAATGAAATACACATACTGTATATAAAATCCCCAAATAAATGAAGAAATTACAAAATAACGTCAGAAAACAGTTACAAAGAGAACTGTCTCATTACAGTTTCTACCTAGCACTAGATAATGGTGTCCTTACAGGGTTGGTTTCTGTCTCACAGTGTGTATTGGTATCTCACTCTATCCACTGCTGGTTCCTGTCTTACACCCTCCTAGGGTTCAGGTAATGGCACCCCATCCATGGAGATTTCCTGTCTCACACCAGACAGTGTCACCCCATCCCACCTAGGTTTGGTTCCAGTTTCACACTCGATACTAGCATCCTGTTCAGCATTGCTTCTTCTCTTGCACCAGATACTGCCATCCCATCCCATCCCATCCAGGGTTTGTTTCTGTCTCTCAGTAGATACTAGCATCCCTTCATTGGTTGATTTCCATTCCACATCATAAAATGGCATTCAGTCTTTTGAAGGACTAGTTCCTGTTCACAGCAGATACTGGCACCCTGTCCTATCCAGTATTGGCTCTTGTCTTGCACCAGACACTGGTGGCCTACCTGGGGTTAGTTCCTGTATCTCAGCTGATACTGGCAAGCCATTCAGGGAGGTGTACTGCCTTGCACCAGATAGTACCGCCCCATCCCATCTCCTGTCTCACACTGGATACTAGCTTTGCATCCAGGGATGGATCTTCTCTTGCACCAGATACTGCCATCACACCCCCATCCAGGATTTGTTCCTATCTCTCACTAGATACTGGCGTCCCTCCCAGGGTTGCTTCCAGCCACACAACAGATACTGACAGCCTTTCTTGGGTTGATTTCTGTCTGACACCAGGTGATGGCATTTAGCTCTGGCCAGGGTTTGTTCCTGTCCTGCACCAGACACTGGTGTCCTTCTTTAGGTTAGTTCCTCTGTCTCAGCCGATACTAGCATCCCATTCAGGAATGACTCCTCTCTTGTATCAGACAGTGACATCAAATGCCATTTCATCTTGGACTTGTTCCTGTCTCACACTGGATATTGGCATCAAATTCGATATCATTACCTCACTTGCATTTATTATTGCCATCCACCATTTGTTTCTGCCTCTCACCAGATATTAGCACCCCTTCTGGGGTTGGTTTCTGCCTGACGTCAGATGATGGAATTTAGTCCTGTCTAGGGTTTGTCCCTGTCCTACACCAGATGTTGGCATCCTGTCATATCCAGTACTGGTTCCTGTTCATCACCATCAAATCCCATCTCATTTAGGATTTGTTCCTGTCTCACACTGGATACTGGCATTGCATTCATGGTTGGCTCTTTTCTTGCACCAGATACTGCCATCATACTCCATCCAGGGTTTGTTCCTATCTCTCACTAGATACTCACATCCCTTCCAAGGTTGCTTCATGCCACACAACAGATACTGGCAGCCCTTCTCGGGTTGGTGTCTGTCTAACACCAGGTGATAGCATTTAGTCCTATCCAGGATATGTCCCTGCCCTGCACCAGATGCTGGCATCCTGTCATATCCAATACTGATTCCCACCCTGCACCAGATACTGGTGTCTTTCCTAGGGTTAGTTTCTCTCTGTCAGCAGATACTTGCTTCCCATCCAGGGATGATTCCACTCTTACACCAGATAGTGACATCCCCTCGCCGTCTCATCTAGGATTTGTTTCTATCTCATACTGGATACTGGCATCATTTTCAGTATCACTGTCTCTTTTTCTTCAACTATTGTCATCCTGTTCCATCCAGGATTTGTTGTTGCCTCAAATCAGATATTGGCATCCTTTCTGGGGTTGGTGTCCATCTCACAACAGATACTGGCCTACCTTCCATGGTTGGTTTCTGTCTCACTTCAGATAGTGGCATCCCTTTAGTCTTGGTTTCTGTCTTACACTTCATACTGTCATGCCATCGTGTTCAGGGCTGATTCCCATCTGCATATCTCCATATTATGATATGCAGAAAAAAGTTCATTTAGATGTTGGCCATTGTTTAGTTCCATTTTTAATAACGGACTTTTCCAGCTGCCATACAGAACTTGTTCTCACTTGTTGGTCTCCTTCCTATACTTTCCAATTACTGATGTCACACTAGGCCTCAACAGAATGCCATTAACTTTACATGCCCACCTCCTCCCCATTAGAGTGGCATTGAGCAGTGCCCATCCTAACAGGATCCAACTGTACACAAGACAGCAGGCTATTGCAGGGCATCATCTGCACACTGTGATGTAGATGCCAGTCAGCAAATGGGCACTGAACCTGGCATTACTGATAAAGAGTATGGGAAGAACACCTGAGTTGAACCTGGGTGCATGTTTTAATGAATCAGTAACAGTACCCACTGTGCCATCTCTACAGAATATAAGCATTACATCATGTTATGGAGCAACAGAGGAGCTTTAGGACTGTCACAATAAGTTTGTCCCTGAGGGCGTCAGTTTTTAAAAATGTTTTTTCCGATTATGTTTTTGGTTATTCATGGCTTTGTTGGACTTCTAATTACCTTGATTTTGTAATTGAATATTGAGGTTTATTCCTGTCTTGACATAATAAAAAAATCCATTGAAAAAAATGATAAAGTTTTAAATGTTAGCAAAATGTTTATTTGGCATTGCATTAGAGCAGAAGATCAAACGGCAGAAGACAATGACAGGAGGTCACTCAGCCCACCTCCCGTGATTGCTTATTGACGCACGCTCATTGATCCTTCTCTTGAAGGACTGACAGCATGGATGTTGAGACAAGGGCCTCTTGTTCCTGATGGACTGAGGCTGTTCAGACACCTGAAGCAAACGGCCACCTAGGCACTGCTTTGCAGCATGGGCATCCTGTCAGCATGGGTGCCCCGCTCTGCTGCTGGCATTGCTATAATGATCAAATGTGAGCATGCGCCTCCATCCCTAGTGTCTTCTTCTGCTTAGGTAGGCTTTCAGAGACAAATAAAGAGAGCATCATTAGACTTGCTATGAAGGATTAGCGCCCCCTCCAGGACTCACCCCCACACTTCCTGTAATTGGATTGAGTGGATCTCAGCATATCATATTGGACAGTCATGATGGGTTAATTCCTGCTTGTCCGGTGTCTGTTCCTCACACTTAACTGTGAACTGGACAGGAAACAGAATGGATGGATGTCCATAATGAACAAGGGGTCTTACAGCAAAAAGTTCTCTCATATTAAAAGGAAGCCAAGGCAGGTGACTTGAGTCCATCAAGGTCACACAGACAACTAATGGTAGGAGATGAGCCATCAGCCATTAAAATCCAAAGCAAAGCCTTAGCTGGTGATCCCTTATTATACATTGTGGCTACTGGGGATGTCATGGACCTCCCCAAACCACACACACAACCACGCAGTCCCAGGAGCAAATGACTCTTCATTTTCACAGAATACCTGGTACAGGCTTCTTCCTCTGACAATAACCAACACAATGCAATTCTCCACTCTTCCTAGGAAAGCTTTGTCCTTCTTCTTGTCTTCCTAAATTGGGGTGGGGTGAGAGTCCTGAGAGAACTTGTGGAGCCAAAGCATTGTCTTCAGTAAGCACTTCTGGGTCAGGTGTAACCATCCTAGTTCAGGGGATTCTCCTTCTGACAGCTCACCCTGGCAGAACCTATGAAACCCAACAGGGCAGGATATGGAATCACAATTCCCATGCTGCCCTGCAGGTGTGCTAAAGAGGCTTATCAAGAGTAATGCTGCCACCTAGTGTATGGGTGAAGGCAGTCTCCCATTCCCCCTCACTTCTTTTGGCCTCACTGCCCCTCACTCCCTTTTAATCATTTATTCAGTCAATTTGTTCCACAGGCCACCCAGATGGGTAAGAGGATGCCAGTCCATCTGTTTTTGACATCATACTGGCCTCCCATGCCATCTCCCCGGCTTAGACATGGAACTCTCTTCTGGACCATCCATTACATTGGCTTCCAGACCAGGCAAGGGACCAGGGTCTATCTCAGCCAGAATGCCAATCCATCCGTGA
This sequence comes from Erpetoichthys calabaricus, assembly GCF_900747795.2. Lineage (NCBI taxonomy): Eukaryota > Metazoa > Chordata > Cladistia > Polypteriformes > Polypteridae > Erpetoichthys > Erpetoichthys calabaricus. The sequence goes on from NC_041402.2 coordinate 34,821,659, forward strand.
CAAGAACCGGGCATGCAGTACATTCTCAAACCCAGTTCATTAAATTCAGGGCCATGGCAGAACTGGAGACCGGCTTAGCCAAGTAGACCTTACTTTTATAGTACTCTGCCATCATGGGTTTATTTAAAGACACATGACACAAAGGCACAAGTGCTTCCATTATGGCGCAACAGTAGTTCAGTCACAACCCACTAAGGGAACAGTACGACTGTACTGGACAGCTCAGCTCCAAAAATATGACCAGGTTAGTGTGACAGTTGATGGCGCTATACCAGTGCTTAACCCGACACAGACAGACAGACAACGGAGGCACACTGATCAAAGCACACGCTTTATTTTAAAGTTCTTTCTTGAACACAACACAGTGCCCAAAACAGTCACAACAATAACTCAGTCCTTTTCTTTTCCTTTGTCTTTTCTTCTCTGTTCTTCTGCCGCCTCTACTCCCTTCCTCGCAAGCTCTGTCCTCTGGCTCCCTAAATGGAGTGAGGCGGCCCCTTTTATAATGCCCCGGCTGTGCTGCAGGTGCTCCCTGATGACCTTCCTGCATCATTTCCTGGTGTGGCAGAAGTGCTGCATACCATGTCTTCTGAACCATCCAGGCACCCCCTGGTGGTGGCCACAGGTTCCCACAAGGTGGAGCTTCCCAGCTCCGTGGTTCACATGCAATCCCGGAGGGCTGTCCTCTTGGGTTCCGGGTTAGGACTTGCCCCTCTTCCGGTCCCCTGCTTCTCCAGGCCTCCCGGTGGGGCAAGGTCCCCGGCCATCTATCACATAAGCTTGAACCATCCATTCTGGACAGATTGTATTGTAAAGCACAAAGCTGCAGGTTCAGTCCTCAGCCCCTGGCTCACTCGGAGACCCTGAGGAGTCACTTAGCCTGCCACTGCACATACTGCACAAATGACCCAAACTCAATTAATCCAATAATATTGTTGGGCTGAAGCCTTTGCCAGCAACACTGGGTGTGACCCTGGATGGGCACATTGCAGGACATTGCAGAACATTGCAATACACCCACCCAGACCCACACACTGGGCCCATTAACCACATGCACAGCTCTCTGGGGACATGGGAGTTAAAAAAGTCACACAATAGTACAGTGGATCGAAGCTGTTAGTTTAAAATGAGTTCATCAAGAACACGGGGACACAGTTGGACACTTGTTAAGGGTACATTTCGTCCAAACATTAGGAAGTTTTTCTTTACACAGAGAGCCAAAGACACATGGCGTAAGAGACCAAGTAGTGTGGTAGACGGGAGGACTTTAGGGACTTTGAAAACTCGACTTGATGTAATTTTAGAAGAATTAAGTGGAGAGGACTGGTGAGCTTTGTTTGGCTGAATGGCCTGTTCTCGTCCAGATTGTTCTAAAAGGTAGGGAGAGAAGTCCACACAGCCAGACATTGAAACTGACTTTGGGCATCTCAGTGTGTGGAGATACAGGAGACGAAGCTGTAGGCTTACAGGGCCTGACGGGAGTGGGCCGCTCATCCTGACAGGGCCTATCGTTCCACCAATGACCGACCCTGCTTCTATCCATCCATCCATCCATTATCCAACCCGCTATATCCTAACTACAGGGTCACGGGGGTCTGCTGGAGCCAAACCCAGCCAACACAGGGCACAAGACAGGATACAAACCCCGGGCAGGGCACACACACACACCCACACACCAAGCACACACTAGGAACAATTTTAGGATCACCAATGCAGCTAACCTGGACTGTGGGAGGAAACCCACGCAGACACGGGGAGAACATTCAAACTCCACGCAGGGAGGACCCGGCAATGAACCCGCATCTCCTTACTGCGAGGCAACAACGCTACCCACTGCGCCACCGTGCAGCCCACCGACCCTGCTTCTAACGCTTCTCAAATGGTTTCTTTAAATTCTTACCTTAACCCAAACTCTAACAACTTCATATTTGGTTGCAGTTATTATGGTTTTCTTCTTTGTTGTTGATTCCCTTGGTAAAGCCTATTGCATTAGAAGTAACGAGTGCTTATTATGTACGTAATTAAACTTTGTTATAACTGCTAGGCACTTATTGTCATGCAATACTTTATTTAAAAGGTGTCACCACCCTGATATGGAGCTGACGGTTTCAAAGCACGTCACCGTATCACCCTCTGAGGGGTCTACTTTATGATGCACTACTGTGTGTTTTACTGGACTTTATCTGATATTTCATGGTTTCTTTCTCCTGGGCTATAACTGTTTTCTCACTAATTCCAAGGCAATTAAAGTGAATTAGGCATTTGGGTAGGGCTCAGATCATAAGGTGGGGTACCCAGACGCACGGGTTAGCTACTGAACAGTCGGTTGGCACATTAATAAGCTTGGCCTAGGCTGCATAATAACCTAGCACTGGCACTGATTGTCATATTGCACACAAATATCATACTGCAGGTTTATCTCTTGTCACACACATGCACATAGGAGGCAGTCAAAGGGCGTAACTGAGGCTAAGATGGCAGCTCGAGGGTTGATAAAGTGCATTAACTTCACTTCTCCTTTTTCTGTAGATGAACAGAAGGGAAACCCAATTAAACCGCCACCAACTTCCACCGTCCTGTCCAGACCACGCCCTCCTACTGACCTCACTTCCGCCACTCCACCGCACAGACCCGCCTCTTCCTGCACAGCAACTATAGAAGCCTGCACCTTTTTTCCTTAGTTAGTTGATTGGGACTCCGTCTTTTGTCATCACTCGATTTATTGCATAGCTGTTTCCTGACAATATACGGGGTAGATCGCCAAATTTCTTTCTTTCTCTTGTCTTTTTGTTACACATTATTTCAAAACTTGAGAGCACAAAAACAACGAGAGTATGAAGCACATGAGGTTCGTGGATTTACATTTTCTATTAAATGTTGTTATCATGCTGCCAGTCGGTGGTGACGTGCTGCATGTTAGTCAGCTATGCAAGTAAGAATTTCCCAGTCCTCTGTATATGTGACAATATGATTAAGACTATAGGGTGGTCCAGATTTAATTTTGCAATTTTTGATTACGCTATAACTTATTAAGGTTATTACATAGAGAATTCACCCTGCGGTGGGCTGGTGCCCTGCCCGGGGTTTGTTTCCTGCCTTGCACCCTGTGTTGGCTGGGATTGGATCCAGTAGACCCCCGTGACCCTGTAGTTAGGATATAGCGGGTTGGAGAATGGATGGATGGACATAGAGAATTCACCGCACCTGCCCTGCACATAGAGATTTCACATAAAATTCTTTTTGTTGCCGATAGATGGCAGCACCTGCCCTGCATTCCAAAATGGTGGGGAGACGGTTGTCAATCGAACAGTAGCATAATTAGATCTGGACCACCCTGTATAACTAGCCATGAGATAGGAGTACAGTCCTGCTTACAGTGTGACAATGAGCAACTCTCATTTTAAAAGGCTGACGCTTATAGTAATCCATCCATCCATCCATCTTCCAAGGCTACATCTCCAGGGCAGGGGCACAGGGCAGGCATCGGGCACAACAACAGAACAATCTTTGAATGGGGTGCCAGCTCATCTACACTTTATAACCCAAATCATCACATAATTCATTTCCTTCTTTATGTACTGTATGTAAGTATAATTTTAAAAGTTTTTTTTTACGTGTATTGGTCCTACCATCTTTACTATTTTAATTATATATACAGTACATTTGTGTTAATGTGACTTTTTTGCCCAATTTTTACTGCATATAGACATTTTTTTGTTTCGATTTAGCTCCTGTGTTTTTTATTTTGAACTGCTTTTGCTCAATTTCTGCTGTGTTTCTGTAGGGGTTCGTTAACTGTACATATGCCGGTTATTCTGTATGAGTATTGGATGCCAAGGAGAAGCCAGCCCTGAACCTACCTGCCCACATGCCCACACTAGCATATTCAAAGCTAACTGAGTGTCACAGATGAGCTTAACCTAACCTGACTGAGATATCATGCCAACTCTGTGTGGACAATGGCCGGCCCAGGGTTCAAACCTATTGTTCTGGAGCTGCACCACCTTCTTATATCTCAGCCAAGGTTCCTTCTCCTGGCAGGGGTTCAAAGTCTTCATTAATGTCCTTTGTGTTCTTTGATGAGCTTTTCTTATGTCAATGTTTTATTAATTATCTGCTGTATTTTCTTTGCCCGTGTTATATCCCATGTGTTTTGTGGGTGGGGGTTACCTGCCAATCACCATGAAGAATTGCCTTCCATCCTATAAATCTGTAGAGTCTCCCAGAGTTCTTAGCCGTTCATTGTTTAAATTACTCTGGAGCTGGTGAGTTCTTGTGCCTTTGGTGGTCCTTTTTTGAATTTTCTGGATTTGGCTTTGTGTTTTGACTTTGCCTCTAACTATCTGTATTGAGACTTGTTTCCTTTGGATTGCCTTTATGTTACACACAATTCCATTTAGCCATTTGTACTCCACATATCTTTCTTTTGTGCCTTCAGGTAGTTTGTTGAAACAAACATTTTTATTTTTATAAACATTCCGTGGGGCCCTTTCTGTGTCTTGCCAGGGTTTTTGATGTGATTTCCCCCTCTAGTAAGCATCTTTGGAAGTTCTTTTGGAATTTATTGGGTCTCTCTGGTGCTTTAAACTGCCAGTTCATGACACATCCCTATCTTTCCATAAGTGTTCAGAAGATATTGAGACAATTGCACTAAATGTATGTGTTGAACCTCATGGGACAGTGTCTAGCATGAAGAGACATTTTCACTACTAAGATAAGACAAAGTAGCCTGACAGCTGAGTGCCACCACTCAGGCAGCACCCCTCTCAGTGCCACACAAACTTGTCCCACTTAATAATAATAATAATTCATTACATTTATATAGTGCTTTTCTCAGTACTCAAAGCGCTATCCACACAGGGAGGAACCGGGAAGCGACCCCACAATCTTCCACAGTCTCCTTACTGCAAAGCAGCAGCACTACCACTGCGCCGACAGAGTCCAGCCATCTTAACAAGATAAACTGAAGTTGAACTCCAGCAGCCACAGGACCAGTAGGGCCTCTGACTGTGACGGTGTCTGGGTGTCTCCATGTCAGCCTCATTACTCCCATCCGTCCCAGCCTGAGTAAATTATGGATGAGCCCCCACATGTTACGTCACTCAGACAGCACTCCTCTCAGTGTTACATCCTCATTTGGAGCTTCTGGTCATGAACCTGTTTGGTTGAATTCACGGCCATCTTTACCAGCCAAACTATCTAAGAGCTCCAGTAAACCCACAGGACCAGTAGGGCTACTGAATGTGAGGGTGTCATTGGGTTTCCCTTTCAACCTCACTACTCTCATCCCACTCAGCCTGAGTAAATTTTGGATGAGACCCCCATATATTGTTTTATTTAGGCAGCACCCCATGCCCTTATGCATCAGTCTTGGTCTGCTGAGTTCAGAGTGAAGCCATCTTAGCAGTTTTGCTACACTTGGTGCTCTGGCTCAGGTTTATATTTTGTTCATTTTGATCTTTTAGTTATTATTCAAATGTCATTGTCATTTGTTTTGGTTTGTTTTTGTGTTATTTACAGCATGTAATAAGATTTTTTTTTAATATTGTGGTGTTTACTAATGGTGCAGTTTTATAGTATGATCCTATTGCAGTTTTAGTTGTTATCTGCCCTGTCTCCTTTGTGTGGAGCCCAAGAACCCGGGGCCCCCTGTGGATGCAGCAGATGGACCTCACCAGTTGTGGTGCTCACTGCAGTCATGCCATTGCTTCTTTAGCTTTTTTAATTATGTCTTTTTATGTTTTCATGATTGGTTTTTGACCTTTGCTATTGTTAAAGGTACTAATTCTGGTTTGTGACTTCTTGAGTTTTATTTCATTAAAGACAAGCTTATTTTTGCTCTTGCTTTTTATTAATGCCTTCCTTTTCTAGTATACCTTTTCATATTGCTTTGATTCTCATTAATACATCTTTGTTTATTGTGGGGCTACACATTTAACGGTTTTCCTTTTCTCCATTGCGTTTTTATTTTGAGAATTCTTGATATTTAAAATCTTGTGCCTATGTAGGGAAGAAACCTGTCATTTGAGTTTGAGACCTGACTGCCTGGGCTCTGCTCAGGTCTGCTCACTGAGCCCAGAGGTTTGAAAGTTTGGCTTGTGCCCCTCTTCTTGTCATTTGTGATTGGCTGGAATCTCAACATCAGGCAGCTGAGCTGAATGAGGACCCCCAAGGCTGCCTCTCTCTGTCTCTGCTCTCAGTCTTTCATCTACTTGCCACTGCAGTTGCTCTCCATTTCAGCCTTGCTACACCTGTAAAGGCCGAGGCAGCAGCGGTGTTCAGAGGTGTCCTGTAAAGGCCACACCACTGCTTCTCTGTGTCACCCTGACAGAGTCAATTAATCCAGCGGACCCCCAATGGCACTGCTCATTCTAGCTACATTGGATCCTTCTTATACAAAGGAGCGATCTGCAATTGCCTGTAATCGAACGTATTGAAGGGCAGGGATGTTCACAAAGCGAGTTGTGTTTAGGATCAGGGCAGCCTCTTTCTTTATTTTTTGCAGGTTTTCTTCCATATCTGTGTATTATTGTAATTGCTTATTGTGCTTTTAATGGAGGAGCCAACAGCGCCGGCTGCACTTTTTCTCTTTCCTCTGTTCTCCTTTCCGTACTGCGTCTCTGCCCAAAAAGTTGGCACATTAGTAAGTGGATTTAATTACAAATTAGCCTTCCTTATGCTGCACTTATTTCTTTATAATGGAATAAATATGTTCCTGAATGGAATTTTGCTGGGCAAGCAGGATTTTCCATTCAGCCTCCATCCAAACTCACTTCTTCACTATCAGGGTCACTGCAAGCAGGACTCATGACACGCCCTGGCTTGGTTTGTATAAACGCACACAGATTGTCTGATAGATGTAAAAATAAGTCAAAAAGCCTGTGGGACATGAAGATGGTCTTGTAAAGAGAAGCACAAGGACAAAGAAAAAAGTGTGCTTCATCATTCAAACGACAGGGTTAAAGGCCATTATTGTCACATGAACAGAGGACGGTGGCATTTCTACTTGGATGTGCCCATAAACATTAAACATGTCACCCTAACCAGTACCATGATTAGCGAGTAAAGATACCTTAGGTAAATAGATAGATAGATAGATAGATAGATAGATAGATAGATAGATAGATAGATAGATAGATAGATAGATAGATAGATAGATAGATAGATAGATAGATAGATAGATAGATAGATAGATAGATAAAGTGGTAAGGCACTATAGATAGATAGATAGATAGATAGATAGATAGATAGATAGATAGATAGATAGATAGATAGATAGATAGATAGATAGATAGATAGATAGATAAAGTGGTAAGGCACTATAGATAGATAGATAGATAGATAGATAGATAGATAGATAGATAGATAGATAGATAGATAGATAGATAGATAGATAGATAGATAGATAGATAGATAGATAGATAGATAGATAGAGTGGTAAGGCACTATAGATAGATAGATAGATAGATAGATAGATAGATAGATAGATAGATAGATAGATAGATAGATAGATAGATAGATAGATAGATAGATAGATAAAGTGGTAAGGCACTATAGATAGATAGATAGATAGATAGATAGATAGATAGATAGATAGATAGATAAAGTGGTAAGGCACTATATATAGATAGATAGATAGATAGATAGATAGATAGATAGATAGATAGATAGATAGATAGATAGATAGATAGATAGATAGATAGATAGATAGATAAAGTGGTAAGGCACTATAGATAGATAGATAGATAGATAGATAGATAGATAGATAGATAGATAGATAGATAGATAGATAGATAGATAGATAGATAGATAAAGTGGTAAGGCACTATATATATATAGATAGATAGATAGATAGATAGATAGATAGATAGATAGATAGATAGATAGATAGATAGATAGATAGATAGATAGATAGATAGATAGATAGATAGATAAAGTGGTAAGGCACTATAGATAGATAGATAGATAGATAGATAGATAGATAGATAGATAGATAGATAGATAGATAGATAGATAGATAGATAGATAGATAGATAGATAGATAGATAGATAGAGTGGTAAGGCACTATAGATAGATAGATAGATAGATAGATAGATAGATAGATAGATAGATAGATAGATAGATAGATAGATAAAGTGGTAAGGCACTATAGATAGATAGATAGATAGATAGATAGATAGATAGATAGATAGATAGATAGATAGATAGATAGATAGATAGATAGATAGATAGATAGATAGAGTGGTAAGGCACTATAGATAGATAGATAGATAGATAGATAGATAGATAGATAGATAGATAGATAGATAGATAGATAGATAGATAGATAGATAAAGTGGTAAGGCACTATAGATAGATAGATAGATAGATAGATAGATAGATAGATAGATAGATAGATAGATAGATAGATAGATAGATAGATAGATAGATAGATAGATAGATAGATAGATAAAGTGGTAAGGCACTATATATAGATAGATAGATAGATAGATAGATAGATAGATAGATAGATAGATAGATAGATAGATAGATAGATAGATAGATAGATAGATAGATAGAGAGATAAATAGATAGATAGATAGATAGATAGATAGATAGATAGATAGATAGATAGATAGATAGATAGATAGATAGATAGATAGATAGATAGATAGATAGATAGATAAAGTGGTAAGGCACTATATATATATAGATAGATAGATAGATAGATAGATAGATAGATAGATAGATAGATAGATAGATAGATAGATAGATAGATAGATAGATAGATAGATAGATAGATAGATAGATAGATAAAGTGGTAAGGCACTATAGATAGATAGATAGATAGATAGATAGATAGATAGATAGATAGATAGATAGATAGATAGATAGATAGATAGATAGATAGATAGATAGATAGATAGATAGATAGATAGAGTGGTAAGGCACTATAGATAGATAGATAGATAGATAGATAGATAGATAGATAGATAGATAGATAGATAGATAGATAGATAGATAGATAAAGTGGTAAGGCACTATAGATAGATAGATAGATAGATAGATAGATAGATAGATAGATAGATAGATAGATAGATAGATAGATAGATAGATAGATAGATAGATAGATAGAGTGGTAAGGCACTATAGATAGATAGATAGATAGATAGATAGATAGATAGATAGATAGATAGATAGATAGATAGATAGATAGATAGATAGATAGATAAAGTGGTAAGGCACTATAGATAGATAGATAGATAGATAGATAGATAGATAGATAGATAGATAGATAGATAGATAGATAGATAGATAGATAGATAGATAAAGTGGTAAGGCACTATATATAGATAGATAGATAGATAGATAGATAGATAGATAGATAGATAGATAGATAGATAGATAGATAGATAGATAGATAGATAGATAGATAGATAGATAGATAGATAGATAGATAGATAGATAAAGTGGTAAGGCACTATAGATAGATAGATAGATAGATAGATAGATAGATAGATAGATAGATAGATAGATAGATAGATAGATAGATAGATAAAGTGGTAAGGCACTATATATATATAGATAGATAGATAGATAGATAGATAGATAGATAGATAGATAGATAGATAGATAGATAGATAGATAGATAGATAGATAGATAGATAGATAGATAGATAGATAGATAGATAAAGTGGTAAGGCACTATAGATAGATAGATAGATAGATAGATAGATAGATAGATAGATAGATAGATAGATAGATAGATAGATAGATAGATAGATAGATAGATAGATAGATAGATAGAGTGGAAAGGCGCTATATAACGTTATAAAATAACGTTCAATTCACTCTTCTGGTTTTCATATTCTGGTAAGGCATGTCTGGCATTTGGACAGTAATGTTAACTTCCTTCAGTTATTTGTTTAGATGTGCGTTCAGAACGTGGACACTGCGCACTTTCACCTGTGGTCCCGCTGGACTGGCGTCAGTGTTGGTGGGCACATTTACTGCTTCAGTGGCTCTTCATTTTCAATAGCAAATCGGCCTAATTTCCTGGCAGCTCCTTTTCATCGGGGTGAGATGGTACACATCCTCGAGTCCATCTTTTCGTAGCTGTAGTTGCCAATTCTTCGACCCTCACACTGACGCTGACTGTATTGTCTTGATGGTGAGCGACAAGAGACTGCATACAGCTGGAGGTAATGCACCATTCATATTGATCACCGGCCCAGTGATGTCTTCAAATGCCAAAGTATAATCTGGTTTTACAGAATGGTTCTTCTTCTTCTGTAACCTTAACCAATGTAATATGTTTTCTTCACACACACAACACACATTTACACATTTAACAGCGGTGTTTTTGTATTCAGCCATTGTAACCCCAGGCTTGCTGTTGGTTGAATGACGTTGATAAGAGTGTATTTCCTGGTTAAATTGCCACCTCTCCTTTGAGCTCCACCTTCACAGACATTGGATTGGTTCAGAAATGTGACCCATCTCATTGTTCCCACCCACACTTAAGCCACATTCATGTACAGTTTCTCACTCATAGACTTGGAAGTAATCGTCCCTTTGGCTGATGTTAGTGTGTTGTAAATAGATGAGGTGATAAGGATGTGACTTTTCAAAAGCACACTTGCCTGAAGAAGGGGCCTGAGTTGCCTCGAAAGCTTGCATATTGTAATCTTTTTAGTTAGCCAATAAAAGGTGTCATTTTGCTTGGCTTTTCTCTACATCCAAAAGCACACAAAAAGCAGGGCAGTCTGGCCTTCACTAGCTAGCCTAGAGATGGCCTTACCCCAGTCAGCCAGCCCACAATTCCCACAGGCAGGCTTCAGCCAATACAGGCCTACATTTGAGCCTGACTTTGCAAAAGTTCAGAATGTAGTTAATATTCAGAAAATGCTCAAAAATGCCTTTCAAGGGAGAAGATTACTGTCAACCCCTGACACACTCAAGTGGGATACTTCATGAAAGAAGTGCTATTATATGAGTTTCTTTTCAAATCTTCTTAGGTTTTCCTGAGGCTTGAATATTCATCTTGGTGACTTTTGGGGGTCTTAATACTCAAGGAATCTAATTCTATTGTCAGAATATTACTTTGAACTTCTGTTTTGAGTGTGGCACAGTGGCACAGTGGTAGTGCTGTTGCCTCACAGTTAGGAGACCTGGGTTCGCCTCCCTGCATGGAGTTTGCTTGTTCTCCCTGTATCTGTGTGGGTTTCCTCTGGGTGCTCCAGTTTCATCCCACAGTCCAAAGACATGCAGTTTAGGTGCACTGGCGAACCTAAATTGTTCCTAGTGTGTGGTGGGTGTGTGTGTGCCCTGCGGTGGGCTGGCACCTTGCCCGGGGTTTGTTTCCTGCCTTGTGCCCTGTGTTGGCTGGGATTGGCTCCAGCAGACCCCAGTGTTAGGATATAACGGGTTGGATAATGACCGAATGACTTCTGTTTTGAATTCAATTATTTTATACTGTCATTTCTGATGCCATTTTAGGTTGACTTTAGGTGCCACTATCTTGTGGCGTTTGCATCACCCGTTTCCATGGGGACTCTCCCATAATGCAACAGGGATGAACCAGTTGTGATGTCATTGGTGCGTTGCTACAAGCTATTTCCCAAAGGCAGTCACTTGTATCCGAGAATGGACATGACCTAGTGACATATTAGATTACTGGGAGTTGACACACTTGGATATTTGCTTTATGATTTGGTTTTGACGTCTCCCTTCTGTCTTCTGGTTTTGACCTGTGGTTTCTACTGGTCCCCACTTAACGTTTCTTTTGGTCTGACGGCTTTGAGAAGGAGAACTTCACAAAAGGAACAAGAGGGGCAAAAAGGAGAACAGAAGGGTTTGCCTCAAAAGGCAGACTAGAGCAAAGAAGTCTCAGTATGAAATCCAAGATTCAAATAATAATAATAATAATAATAATAATAATAATAATAATAATATATTTTATTTATATAGCACCTTTCCCTTTTTAGAAGAGTAGCAAAAGGTCCACAAAATCAGACGATTAAAAAAAGCTAAACCCTAAAAACTTTCAATGACACTCCGGGGGAAACTCATCTCCTCCAGCAGACGATAAAGGCAGAGGGTGGTCCTCCAGATGTGAGATTATGGTGGTCTCACAACTTGGGGTCCCACCCACAGAATACTTAGTGCATATCTGCACTTAATTGCACAATATAAAATTGCTAAATAATAAATAGACATCCATCCATCCATTTTCCAACCCGCTGAATCCGAACACAGGGTCATGGGGGTCTGCTGGAGCCAATCTCAGCCAACACAGGGCACAAGGCAGGAACCAATCCCGGGCAGGGTGCCAACCCACCGCAGGACACACACAAACACACCCACACACCAAGCACACACTAGGGCTAATTTAGAATTGCCAATCCACCTAACCAGCATGTCTTTGGACTGTGGGAGGAAACCGGAGCACCCAGACATAACAATATTAATGAAAATTTTTTTTAAAAATTACAATAATCACTAACACAGTAACAGAAACATAAATTAAACAGGAAGTCACACACATGTGCCAGGGTTCAAACCTTGGCTATAACATCGCACACTCGAGCCTCATTTCTTCTGCCATTTTCTTTCTTACTTTCTTGAAAGTAAGAGAAAGTATTGTAATCGTTCAAAAATTCGACTTCGAGATTTTGGTGAATCTTGACGTTTTAGACCACCCTGAGTTTTGGAATTATGTCTGTATGTCTGTCTGTGTGAAATACTTGCATACAAGTATTAGGTACAAAACCTTTGGGCTATTTCCCCTAACCATAAGTGGTACTTTACTTTTTCTTCATGCAGCTGCAGAGTCCAATTTATTCAACTTTACTTTTATAATAATTGTTCAATGTATTATTCATTTGATTTGATTTGTTGTTGATGGTTCTTTAATGTACGTAATATAAAAATATAATCATCGGTTTCCTCCTCAAATATCCATCCCCTTATCTGAATATAAGAGAAGGTCTAGGGGAGACCACTCCTGATTTTTTCCATTTCCACCCATCTCTGCCCTTGCAACCCTTCATCAGAGGCATCACCAGATCAAATCGTTCCCCCTGGAACAGGAACCCCCAGATAATGCCTCCATTTTCTGAGCCCACCTCATCCAGTTTTCAGGGGCTCTTTGTTTCAGAAATGTGCTCACATTGCTCAAGCCAGTCAGATAAGAACACCGGCAGTTAGACTTGGTGCTGTACTGTGACTACATTGACAAACGTCTTCATCAAAAAATCCTTCCAGGTCCATTTCAATTAATTAGAACTAAATAAATAATGTGTGCAAGGCCCATTTAGTCATTTAATTCTCCTTATATAAAAGCCATTCATTATCACGCCAGAGGAAGATAAGACGCACACGTTTCGCTCGGCTGCTTTTCCAGTTTTTCTTCTGATTCGCACACTTGCTGGAAGACAGCGGCGGCCACCCAAAGTCGTATTGGTGGCAGACGAGGGCTGGTGTTTGGCGGCAGGCTGAACTTTGTGGAGAAGCAATCGTCTCCGGGCTTGGGTCCTAAGGCGGTGAATGCAGGTGAAGCTTGCCCTTACTGCCAATGTCAGAGATTCGATTAAACACCGTGAGGCAAATGATTCCAATGAAGCGATGATTAATTAGCCGAGTCTATTTACTAATGCACGAGAATGAATTAGAAACATAAGTTAATGAGGACAGGACATCAATTCAAATATAAATGAGCCACATTTGTATCGGATGCCTATTGAGTGATGGCACAGAATGGGATGGATTATCAGAAGTAATCTCCTTATAAGCACCCCAGCCCAAAAAATGCCTTAATTGGCTTAAGGAGTTCAAAAGGATGCCCGATTTGTCAGGTGGCAGTCGTCTTTGTCAAAGGAGAATATGAGTGGCCCCTTCAGTCGGATGCCGATATCTCCCTGGGGAGGTCCATCAGCTGCTTCTTCTCTCTGTCTTGACTCGGGCTGCTGAAGCCTGACCTCCTGCAGGCCTGTATCCTGTCACATTGTGACACTCATCACTTCTCTTATCTATTGGTTTGTCCATATTTTTCATTTACCTTATTAAAAGTATCTGACATAAAGCAGTGGAAGGAAAAGGTCTCCCTCATAAGCCGCGTGCAAAGAGAAAAGAAATCGGGAAAAACTCACACTGTCCCCCAGTATTGACCACCTGTCTTCCACTCTGGTAATGAAAAAAAAACTTCCCAGCATCCCTTTAGACAGATGATAAGGACAAAGGATGAGGAGAAGCTTCTCCAGTCCCCTGCAGAGATTAATGAGGTTAAGCTAGAAAAGGAATGTGGAGAGGAAATGGCTTCTGCTCCAGGAGGTGGCCTCCCAGATACCCCTGAGACAAATGGAGATGAAATCCATCACGTTCTAGTGGCACAGGGCACACTACTGTATAAAGAGGCAAGTGTAAAACTCAACAATTGAGCCTACAATTATAAAAGTTTATAATGTGGTTGATATTCAGAAAATGCTCAAAAATGCCCTTCAAGGGAGAAGATTACTGTCAACCCCTGGTATGATAAGATACATTCATCAGGGATACTTCATGAAAGAAGTGTTATTATATGAGTTTCTTTTCAAATCTTCTTAAGTTTTCCTGAGGCTTGAATATTCATCTTGGTGACTTTTGGGGGTCTTAATACTCAAGGAATCTAATTCTGTTGTCAGAATATTACTTTGAACTTCCATTTATTTTATACTTTCTTTTCTGATGCCGTTTTGGCTTGACATTAGGTGCCACTATCTTATGGCTTTTGCATCGGACAAGCCAAGACAATATCTCAGGGCTAAACACAAGTAAGTCACACTGAAGATGTAGCGGGAACGATCTGTGATATGTAGACAGGAATAGCTGGGTTATGAGTGAAGAAAAGACGAGTGAACAAACATCCCTGTTAGAGGGCAACCACAAATAAGTTAGCATCACAACTGTTAGGCGCTGCAGAGGTAGTGGAACCTACCCAGTTACACTTCGTACTTCACCACAACTATACACTTACTCCTGATCCTGAACCAAATCTGCAGTTACACTTCATAATCAGGACCTGATGGGAAATATAAGCGTATTAGCATCACAAACACACATTGCTAATGCATATGGTAAAGCGTTAAAACTATTGTAGATGATCGATCAAGGTAAGGATTATCAGATGTGACCACAAGAGAGGCGCCAGTGAGCCTCAACCCCAAGATATATTAAAATATCAAATGCTTTTACAGAATGCAATAAAAGGTATTTATTTCTCCAAAGCACTTCCCACAATCAGCTCTCCAAATATAAGCCACAATTATATAGAAATCAAACAATAAACTAACAATTCTTCCTCCTTGCTACCTTCCATTGAGTGTTGCCCGCCGCTTCCCGCCTCTGACTTTAATGAAGTGAGGCAGCAGACTCCTTTTAAGTTGGACTCTTCAATGCCTCCAGTGTCCCGCTGTGTCTTCCTGGAAGCACTTCTGGGCCATATAGAAAGTAAGGAGGTCCTCCCACAATAATACCCTCTGTCGACACCCAGCGAACTTGACAAGGTTACCCTTCTGGACCCCTACGGGTGTCCTGATTTGGTTACCATATGAGGACCACTGCCATCCAGTGTATGGGGAATGGAACCAATCCTGATCCTCGACTCTGCTCAGTCTGTCCCTTAAGACATTTCGGCTAGGTAAAAATTCATTTTGGTGTCCCGCCTGCCAAACTGGTCTCCTGTTCGGGTAATGAGCCATCTTCTGTCCTGGCCAGTATGCCCATTCTCCTCCTACACCGACTACAGTTGTTATTTGCCTGTTTCTGCAGTAGGCTAAATGTACATGAGCTCACTATCAGCATTTGCTTGTTTAGCTTGCATCTTATGATTATTCTAATAAAAGCACAAGATGAGGACTACAGGTTCTTGTGAGCAAGGGCTCTAAAGAGGCCTTTATTTATTAATGCTCTGAAGCGACACCACTGATGTTCTACCAAAGCTACACGATTACACTTTAGCCTGACCTCAGACTCCCATCAGACTTTGATTCTGCTCCAAAGCTACACAGTTACGATTCATGCCACTCCAACACAACATGGTTACACCAAAAACTACATAGGTACACTTTACCTATCTCAAATTACATACACTTGATCCTGCACCAAAAATTAACCGTAACACTTGCTAATCTACTAAAACTAAATGTTTACATGTGATCCTGTACAAAAAACTACACGACTACACTTGCTCTGGCACCGATACCAACTGATGGCTATCTTCACCCTGCTCAAGAGCTACAGAGTAACTCTTGATCTTGCACCAAAACTAAACAGTTACACCTTATCCTGATCTGAAGCTAACTAATTACACTTCACAATGCCCGTAAACTGCATTCACTTTATGGCTAAAACTATGTGGACACCCCTCCAAATGACCAAGTTTCACAGCTAACAGGGGCATAACATGAAGCACACAGCCATGCAATGCCCATTGACAAACGCTGGCAGTGGAATGGGTCTTACTGAAGAGCTCAGTGACTTTAAATGTGGCGCTGTCATAGGAGGCCATCTTAACCACAAGTTAGTATGCGAATTTTCTGCTCTGCTAGATCTGCCCCAGTCAAAAACAGCTCAACCATGAAGTGATAGACCACTACATAAACTCACAGAGCAGAGCTCACAAAATGCTAAAGCACATATTACACAACAGAGTTCAAGAAGCAACATCAGCATAAGAACTGTGCCTCAGGAGCTTCACAAAATGGGCTCCCATGGCCAAGCAGCAGCACACAAGCTTAAGATCACTCTGATCAATGACAAGTGTTGGTTTAAGTGATGAAATACACTTCAATATCTGGATGGATGAATCTGGGTTTGGTGGATGCCAGAAGAATTCTACCTTCTGGACTGGTTAGTGCCCACTGTAAGGTTCGGTGGAGAATAATGTCACCTTCTGGACTGCTTAGTGTCCACTGTAAGGTTCGGTGGAGAAGAATGTCACCTTCTGGACTGCTTAGTACTCACTGTAAAGCTTGGTGGAGAAGAATGCTACCTTCTGGACTGCTTAGTGCCCACTGTAAGGTTCGGTGGAGAAGAATGTCACCTTCTGGACTGCTTAGTACTCACTGTAAAGCTTGGTGGAGAAGAATGCTACCTTCTGGACTGCTTAGTGCCCAAAGTAAGGTTCGGTGGAGAAGAGTGTCACCTTCTGGACTGTTTAGTGCCCACTGTAAGGTTCAGTGGAGAATAATGTCACCTTCTGGACTGCTTAGTGTCCACTGTAAGGTTCGGTGGAGAAGAATGTCACCTTCTGGATTGCTTAGTACTCACTGTAAAGCTTGGTGGAGAAGAATGCTACCTTCTGGACTGCTTGGTGTCCACTGTAAGGTTCGGTGGAGAAGAATGTCACCTTCTGGACTGCTTAGTGCCTATTGTAAAATTTGCAGGAGAAGAATTCTACCTTCTTGACTGCTTCGTGCCAACTGTAAAGATTGGTTGATGGTAAAGAATGATCAGGGTTTGGGCTTGGCTCCTTGATTCCGGTGAAATGTATTGTTAATGCCACAGCATGCAAAGACATTTTAGCCAATGGTGCCTTCCAAGTTTGCAGTCACTGTTTGCTGAAGGCCCTTTTCTGTTCTAGCCTGACTGTGACCTCGTGCACAAAGCCAGGTCCATAAAGACATGGAGAAACTCGAGCGGCCTGCACAGAGCCTTTACCTCAACACTGTTGAGCACCTTTGAGATGAATTGGAACACCGATTGTGAAGAGGTCTTCTCATCCAACATCAGTACCTGTCCTCACAAATGCTCTCTTGGTTGAATGGCACAAATTCACACAGACACCCTTCAAAATCTTGTGGAGAGCTTTACCAGATTAATGGAGATTGTTAATAGCTGCAAAGAGTTGGCCAACTTCATATTAATGTTCATGATATTCAAATGGGAAGTGTAACAAGCTCATAAGGTGTGGTGGTCAGGTATCCACAATATACTTCATGTGGCTCTTAAGCCTGATCCTGGACCACTATACCTAATTCAGTGCATAAACCATATTATTACACTTGATTTGGCATCATTACTAAAAAAAATCACATGTTTACTCTTTATTCTGCACCAGAAACCCCCTGGTTCCATAGTTATAAACAGTTACAGTTCGTTCAACTACAAAATTACACAAAACTACATGAGTGCACTTCATCCTGCTCCAAAACTACCTGGTGATGGTTAAACTTCATCTTTGCCAGAAATGACACAGCTATACTCGCAGCGGGATTGATGAATTACCCGAGAGATGGCATGGTGGAATCAGGATTAGCAAACCTCTCACAAAAGAAAGGAATAAGAATACAGGTGAGGTCAAGGAGGTTTAAATCTGGGAGAAAAGTGATGAGTCCTTGAATGAGAGTCCATTGATGAAACTTCACAAACAGACCTGGGGAATGATCAGAGAACTTGAGTCACAAAGTGAAATGTGCGCCTGCTAAAACGAGTCTTCAGAATTGTGAGTAGGCCAGCGTCAGAGGATATCAGTTATCGGGCAGGATGGTACCTTACAAGGAGCAATGTCCGTTAATCTAGGATCTAGGATGTTATAAGTCAAAAGGAGAGTTTTGAACATAATCATGAACAAGAAGCCAGTGTGGTTCAGCCAGATGAGGGGTAAAGTGCTTGTTGTATTGGCTCTGCACATTTTGAACTTGTTGCAGTTGGTTGATTCTTGAAGCAGGAAGAACTTTAAAGATGAATTTCAGTAACCCAGACAATAAGCGATGTGGTCATGACTGATTATTTTACTGATTCAGAGGACAGAGAGGAAGGGTCTGAGGGGCAGGGTACTGTATGTGTTTAAAAAAGAAGATTTAATGACTGCGGAGGGCTGCTTTTCAAAGCTCTGAGATCTATTCGACTGGTCAGAGTAGGAACACATTGACAAGAGCCAAGGGGTCAAGAGAGAAGCAATGAATCCTTCAGAAGTTAGTTGAGAAAGGATAATGTTACTGTTAAGAAACAGCGAATGAAACTACTCTTGTGTACCTTATCCTCCTCAGATGGTAAGGAAATCTTACAGTTTTAGCATCCACCACTGATCCTTTCACTCCTCAACCTTAGAACAATTTTAATGGGAACAGGCCATTCAGCCCAACAAGCTCATCCATCCTATCCCCCCAATTACTCCAATACAACATCAAGTCGAGATTTGAAGGTCCCAGAAGTCCTTTTCTCTTCCACCACTACCACAAGAGACCTACAAGAACTTTCAAGGAGTTACAGGGTACAATGTCTGAGATTGGACAGATTGTGTAGACCACAATGGTTGCTCAGGTGTGTCAACTGTCACAGCTTTATGGAAGAGCAGCAGAGAAACGCACATAACATCTCAGCTCTAGAGTTTGCCAGAAGACATGTGGGAGGCCCCGAAATTAGAGGCAAGAAAGGTCTGTGGTCTGATGAGACCAAAACTGAGCTTTTTTGGCCATCAGACTAACCACCAAGTTTGAGCACTGCACTTATCAAAAACACACCACACCAGCCTTGAAGCATGGTGGTGGCACCATCAGGCTTTGAGGATGTCTTTCTGAAGCTGTACTTGGAAGGCTTATGAGGGTAAAATGAATGGAGGAAAACCTGATGCAGTCTGCAAGAAACCTGCACCGTGTGAGAAGACGTTTTTTGCTTTCCAGCAAGACGACAACTCCAACCATAAAGCCAAAGCAGCACATTGTTATTAATGTCCAGGAGTGGCCGACAGGGCCATCTTAACACATGGGCACACTAGGCAGTTTCCCGGGGGCCCCATGCTAATCTATGTATCTTGTGACTTGCTGAGTGGTTGTGTAAGTAGGGGCCCCAGTGCACTGCTTTACCCGGGGGGCCTATAATGCTGATAAGATGGCCCTGGTGGCCGAGCCAGAGTCGAGATCTCAGTTCAACTGAGAATTTGTGGCTGGACTTGACAAAGGCTGTTCACTCACGTCAACATGCAGCTCAGTGTAGTTTGAGCAGAACAATAGGGTTAAAGGGCCATGATGTGCAGATGTGCCAAGCTAGGCAGAGAGCTTGGCACACAGACTCAAGGTTGTCATGGCTGTCAAAGGTGCATCTACTAAATGACACTGAAGAGTCGTTTTCTGCTGATCAGTGTCAGAAAAGCCATTGTGGTTCATTGTTGTAGAGCAATAAAATGTGAAACTTCTAAGGAAGTGAATACTTTTATAGTGTGAAGACCCAAGGACGCGCAGCTCCCCGAACACCTGACACAACAGACACAGACACGAGTGTAGCACAACACAAGATGTTATTATTATACACTTTTAAGTGTTTCCCACCTGCAGTGCACAGCTCAGTAAAACACAGTCCCATGCATACAGTACTTTGTCTCTCTTCACTCTCTGTCTCCTTCTGCCTTCACTCCTCCTGGTGAGCTTCGTCCCTCTTCCTCCCAATTCTGTCCCACTCTGCTTTTTAAGCTGCACCCGGGAGTATTCCAGATGGCTCATTACCGGAGGGTCTGGAATTACTCCCAGGTATAACAGGAACCCAAAGTAGAGCTCTGCAGCTCGCACAACTCCCCCTGGCGGTACCCATAAAACCCAGCAGGGTTGAGCCAACAATTAGAAAGTTCCATATAGCCCTGTAGGAATCTGAAGCACTGTTGCAACCCTCTGGGGATTCCAAGTAGCAGTTTGGGGTTAGTCAGCGCCCTTCATAAGCCATCTCCCCCGTCCTTCTATTACCCCAGCCAAGTAATGGTGCCGGCTGCCATCCATCACAATAGGCTCTGTAAATTTCCAAGTTGTGTGGTAGAGCAGGAGGACTTCAGGGACCTTCAAAACTTAGTGAAATTTTGGAGACATTAGGTTGACAGGATTATTGAGCTTGGTTAGTCTGAATGGCCTGCTCTCATGATAATGAAATATGATGGAGAGGTGCAGAGCTGAGGGGGCCAAGGTGCTGGATGTGGCCGTCGGGGATTATGGATGGGGGTACAGAGGGGGAGAACATTGACTTCAGCTGGCTTGATTAGTTCGGCCATAACGGGAGAAACGGGAGTGAGTGTCCTGCCCCCTGGAGAGCCGCCATTCTCAGGTGATTCATCTCACATACCAAGTGTTTGCAGGGCAAAGGGGGACGTCAAGTCAGTGTGGCACTCATTTGTCACTCAGCCAGATTTTTAAGGCTGTTTTGGATCGAGTTGGTGACTTCTCTCTCTCTCTCTCTCTCTCTGTAGTCCATCTCATTACCTGTGGAGCACAGGGCGACCCAACTACGCCATACTTCTCAATCTGCAGCCATCATTTTCATTTTCTATGACGTTCCCAACAACTTGAAATCACTGTTTATTGTGTGTTTCAATTTTTTTCTTAGTCTTTCCCTCTTTCAACAACAACAACAACAAAATTTATTTATATTGCATATTTTCATACAAATGATGTAGCTCAAAGTGCTTTAAAGAAAAGTTTATAAAAAATAGAAATATGAAAATAAGATTAGGCAATACTGAATAACAAAGAATAAAGTAAGGTCTGAAGGCCAGGAGGACAGAAAAGCAAACAAAAACTTCAGAAAGCTGGAGAAAAAAAAATAAAACAAAATCTTGTAGGAGTTCCGAGGCCATGAGCCCACCCGGGCCCCCACTGGGCATTCTACCTAACATAAATAAGAGAAAGAATTTGATGATGATGATGATGGTCATGTGGATATCCGACCTTCAATCCATCAATGTAGGAACTGCATGGTGCCTGATCAGGTGGTGGTGGAAAACAGAAAAACAGAAAAAGAACAGCAGAGGAAGAAGGGGTCAGGATGGATTGATAAATCAATGCATATACAGAATATCAGGATTAAACTAAAATGAAGCTATGAGAAAGCCATGTTAAAGTACAGTGGAACCTCGGTTTGCGAGTAACTTGGTTTACGAGTGTTTTGCAAGACGAGCTAAAATTTTTAATAAATTTTCACTTGATAAACGAGAGAGGTCTTGCAGTACGAGTAGTATGTATACGCTTTGTCTGCTGAGCGTCATGTGATCACAACTGAGCTGATGGTTCTTCTCTCTCTCTCGCTGCGGGATTGTGGGCAATCATCTCCTATTTTCCGTCTGAGTCGGCGTGCCTCACTCATATAGTCAACATCCGTACGAGTGTATACTGTTTACTACAGCATTGTGACTCTGTGTGTGTGTGTGTGTGCTGTGACGTGGGAGTCCCTGTCTTGCACCCCAAAACATGAAGCTGAGTCTCAGTACTTTAGCAACACCAGCTTTATTCAGCTTGAAACAGCAACAGTGTGGTTATTTATTGTAGCGGGATCTGCCCATCTCCTATACACAGACACAGCAGTCAGGCAGGGCCGTGGCCAAGTAGTACTGTGCCCTGTACTGTACTGTGCCTGTGCCCATTTATAATGTTCCTTGTATCACCCATCGACGGCAGGCACTTAGAGCATGTCCGCGATCTTTTCGGATTCGCTTTTACGGAGAACTGCTACAGCTCTGGGAGACTGCGATTGCTTTGGGACGCTCTTCCGCGTGTCGTCCCGTTGGGTGCAATCCCACAAGAGTTTAGAAACTCACTCACACCAGCCATTATTCTTTTCAAAGGTAAAGTGCAGGTTAATTTGTTTTATGCATTTTTACTTTATATTTTGTATTAATCATTTTTATATGAATAGTTTTGGGTTGTGGAATGAATCATCTGTGTTGCCATTATTTCTTATGGGGAAATTCACTTTGATATACAAGTGCTTTGGACTGCGAGCACGTTTCCGGAACGAATTATGCTCGCAAAGCGAGGTTCCACTGTAATGTGTTTTTAGCAGTTTTTTAGCCTGGTGAATTCCTATCGGTAAGCTATTCCAGATTTTAGGTGCGTAACAGCAAAAGGCCAGCTCACCACTTCTTTTAAGTTTAGCTCTCGGAATTCTAAGCAGACACTCATTTGAAGATCTAAGGTTACGATTTGGAGTGTAAGGTGAGAGGCATTATGATAATAACATGGAGTGAGATTATTTAAGGCTTTGTAAACCATAAGCAGTATCTTCAAGTCAGTTCTAAATGGCACAGGTAACCAGTGTAGTGACATCAAAACTGGGGTGATGTGCTCAGATTTTCTTTTCCTAGTTAAGATTCTAGCAGCTGCATTCTCCACTCGTTGCAACTGATTGATGTCTTTTTTAGGTGGTCCTGAGAGGAGTGCGTTACAGTAAACAAAAGCGTGAACTAATTTTTCAGAAACTTGCATCACATTTGTTCACATTTCTGACCGGCTCCCGGCTCATCCATCGCTTGCTTGGCTATTCATTGTTCACCCAAGTGTCCAAGGCAGCTCAACCGTCTTGTGCTCCCACGTTGTTCCTCCTGTCATCGGGTAAATTCATTCATTGGTTACTCAATTTTTCCAGCTGACACCAATAATTTAGTTGGTCTCATTAAGAATAGTAAGAGGCACTAAAGCATAGAGAAATGCTCATCATGTTTCCATGGTATAACCAGTGCAGAAGATGGAAATCCTCCAGAAGCAACATAAATATTGCATACATTCTCAGACCTGATCAATTCACTTCAGGGTTTTGTGTTGTCAGAGCTCAGCCCTTTTACATTGGAGACAAGGCCGTAACTTCAGTTTTTTGGAAATAATTTAAGTGTAGGTAAAATTCCTAATGAAGTTCTGTACGAGATGAAGATCTGTGGCCAAACTGTTATCTGATCATGGCATTACCACATTCCAGATCCTCTACTTGCTGCTCTTCCCAGCATGTCTCTGTGGGGTGCCACCTCTAGGCGCTGTCATGTTCCACGTTTCTGACGCGTTGAGAATTCTTGATAGAACAAGGCTTTCGTAAAGTTTCATTTTTGTGGTCTCTCTTTGCTTTTCCATATATTGCTCAACTTGCTTGCTTTGCCAATGCTTACAGCAATGTCTTTATCGCAGCTACCACTGCTTTGTACGCAGCAGAAATTCTCGACAGTTTCCACTTGGTGATATCAATAGAAGAAAAAAAAAAAGTTTTGTTGTATTGCACTTATTGTTTTTTGGTCCAAACTGCCCAGTTAAGCTAATAAACAAATCTACGGCCGAGCTGAGGAAATTCAATTCTCCTAAAATCCGCGTCCAGATAATGGAAGCGCTTTCTCGGTGCGCTGTATCCTCCGGAGGGGTGGTCTAAAACAATATTCCTGTGGAGACAGCAGAAAGCATTAATCCTCGCTTTGTTCTTGTACACAGATAAACATAAAAGCCGCTTCTGTTGATTCCTCCCAATCTTATTTCTCCCAGTGCTCCATGAGCCGATGTCAAACACATAGAGAAGGCTGTGATGGTCCAAGAAGGTGCACCTATTAATAATGCTGCTCTCTGAAACCATAAGCTTTAATCATGGGTAAAATTTTCAGAATTTGACAGCCTTGTCTTCCCGGTCCCGGCGGTAATGGCTATTTTGCTAGCATGTCTAATACCATCTTGTAAGTGATTTTTTCGAAAAAGAGAAAGCAGTCTATGCGGTGCACTCTTTCTATTTGATGTTTCGATTTGAGATTGATCTCCAAGGACACCCTGGCATTC
The DNA here is from genome assembly GCF_900747795.2 of Erpetoichthys calabaricus. Lineage (NCBI taxonomy): Eukaryota > Metazoa > Chordata > Cladistia > Polypteriformes > Polypteridae > Erpetoichthys > Erpetoichthys calabaricus. Next base: position 34,846,178 of record NC_041402.2, read on the forward strand.
TGAAAGTGGGATTATTGGATTTTGTGGCTTTCTCAGATGTCGAAGATCTTTGAACAGTGTCTTGTAAAGTGCGCTACATCCCGGCTGTCTGTGAACTGCTTATGAACTCATCAAAAGACTGCGGCCTCCATATTAATGAGGGTCTCTTGAAGTAGGCCGCTTCCCACACGTTTGTGTCACTGTGAGAACTGTTCCCCCCCCTCTCTCTCTCTCTCTCTCTCGGCGGGTAATGATTTTCTTTTCGATGAAACCAAATTCTTAGGAAAATTCTCCGATGGGTGGTGCCACGCATCCTCCCACCTGCATGGGCACTGGCCACTGTGTGGAGCCGCGGCCGGTATGACAATGAAAGGAGGGGCATTTGTTGCACAGGTGATGTGGTGACTGGAGTGCAGCCATCAAAGAAAGATAGATAGATAGATAGATAGATAGATAGATAGATAGATAGATAGATAGATAGATAGATAGATAGATAGATAGATAGATAGATAGATAGATAGATAGATAGATAGATAGATAGATACTTTATTAATCCCAAGGGGAAATTCACATTCTCCAGGATGTAGGCAGCAGGATATGAAGGTCTCTGACTGCAGGTACTGTCAAAGACCCCGAATGATTAGGCCTGAATCCTCACCTTCTACCATTTATCATTCATCTTCTTGGAGATGTGTCCGTCACTACTTCTGTGAGACGTTTGTGAGTTGACGTGTGTTGGAGTGGAGAGCTGGGTTCAGTCTCACAGTCTGGGTGAATGAATGGGCTTTGTAATGGACGGGCTGATCATGGGGGCTCATCCCTGTGCTGTGCAACAGATACTGTCAGTTATTACTATGAAACTGTGATTTATTCTTTAAATGATTATGCAGACATTTGTTACTTTTTTGCTGTATTTACACATTGTACCTCTAGAAGTGGGCTGCATTTAAAAGTATTTAGACAGAGACTGGGCCAAAACTGGGCCCCTGTTAGTAAAGCCTTAAACAAAAGAGCAGCCATTTGGTGGTACAATCATCCCAGGCTTTTATTTTTCCTTTTGCAGTTTTGGCACATGAGCAGTAGGTGGGTGAGCCATTTTAAACAGTTTAGGTAAGGCAAAATGTCCATTAGTCTTACTTCTCAGGTTTCACCGTGAGCCTTAACTCAAAGTCTTCAACAAAGAAGTCAGCTCATCTGTCTATTCGCTCAGTCCACTGTCACAGGGCTAAAGCCATACTGGCAGCATCAGACACAAGGCAGGAAGCACATATGGACATGGAGACAGGCCATCACCAGACGATTCATGCAAACTCACCCACACACACTCACAAGTGGCCAGTTTAACTTCACTAGTAAACCTAGAAAGCATGGCTTAGTGATGAGGGAGAATAAAATGGAGGACCTGGAAGAAAACTCATTAAGACAAGACCTTGGGTAACCATGTGTGGTACAAGACAGGAAACAGCCCTAGAGAGGGTGCCATTCCATCGCTAGGCCCTCTCATGCACACATACACACACACACACACAGAACCCACCAATGGAATTACACTACACTACCACACTCCATTATGCTCACTGTGTTACCAGTCTAAGACGGGTTGAAATCTAAATAATCAGCACAGACCTCAGTGTTAATGTTTGCAGTGCTCCATCTATTGGAGTGTATTTTGTAATGCATGTAGCAAAAAATGCATTATATTTTTCATTCCAACAGATGGTGCATCACAAACATTTATAGTAGTAAAATCCATCTTTTGATAAATGCAATATATATGTATCTACTATATGCCATTTGTTATGAGATTTGTAAAAGCAGCATTAATGTTTGTGATGCACCATCTGTTGGAATGACAAATTCAATGAATTTTTTCACTACAAATGTTTGTGATGTGCCATCTGTTGGAATGAGAGTGACATAAAAACCAAACAAACACACAGACACTTATACTTTTATTAAGATGAATTATATTATATTATATTATATCATATTATATATAATACGCTACCATGGCTGTTCGTTAGTCAGTCCAGGATTTTAAATGCAAACCGTTTCACCTATTGACCTGAAATTTGGTACACATATACTACGTGACGTCTACTGTCTGCTTTTGGGGTGATGATTTTTATTACTCTTTTTATTTTTTATTTTATTGTAGAATCAACTCTCAGCAACATGCAGCATCCTTGCCACCTTCGCAGTCACTTCCCCTGCCTCATCATATCTATCTATCCATTATCCAACCCACTATATCCTAACTACAGGGTCATGGGGGTCTGCTGGAGCCAATCCCAGCCAACACAGGGAGCAAGGCAGGAACAAATCCCTAGGCAGGGCAGCAGCCCACCGCAGTACCTCATCATATCTTAAATCATTCTTCAGGCAGATTGAAGACTTAAGTGCCAGCTTAAGTGAAAAATTAAGAAAACATACTAAGTAATTGCAACATAAACACTGACTTAATCAGTTATAATGCGAAAAGATGCCGACGAAATAAGAGAAGCAGTGGGCCGCTAGGGTGGAGAAAAGAAGAGCTGCTCAGGAAGCAGCAAGCGCATCAACCTCTGAGCAAACGAATGGTAAACATACAGAGAAAGATCATGAAAACTAGGAAGGCACAAGTCAAGTGTGTTCATTGCACGTTATCGTGCGCCATTACTGGTATAATATATTACCTGTCAGAGACAGTAACTAGTATACATTTTTAAATTTGGTATTTCTTGTCTTATGTGTGCCTTTAATGTTTGTTCTATGCCTTTCTTCAGTATCGTCATGTGTCTCGACTTGTCTTAGCCGGCACTTTCACTCTCAGTTGAGTTTTCGTAAAGCCCACTTCTTGATCTTCCTACGCTTTTCCATGTATGGTGCTTCCTGTCTCAATTGTGTTTGACTAAATAAACAGAGCAAAACAGACCAATCAGAATAAAGCCAAATTAACCAATCAGGTTGTTCCAAGGGACTGGACACACACACAGTATTATATTATATTATATTATATTATATTATATTATATTATATTATATTATATTATATTATATTAGGGGAGCAACCTTCAGCGACCAACCCCCATTTGCAACCAGAATATTGGAAAAATCTATAAATGTACAAAAGAAAAATTATTATTTATTGGCATCAAAATCATGAAATTCTATAAATATGTAAAAGAAAAAATTATGAAATGAGAATAGAATATTTACTCTCTTACCGATTGGAGTATTCCCGTTAAATTGAGGTCTACTACCAGTATTTATAAAAGACTAAATAAATGATCCATTCATTTTAACTGACATTCTTATAGATAAAAAACCTTTTTTTTAAAAAATGACTCATTTACAGAACAGGAAACATCGCGTGAAAACTAAAGTGGTATGCAATGGGTCATCGTAACTCAACCTTCAGCTAACTAATTCACCTAAATACAAACATTGGTGTTATATTTTTAATAGTTTGTTCCTGTGAAAGAAAGTTTACTGAATCAAAAATAAAAATGATGACTTTCTTGATATTTTAGTTTATAATTTAAAGCGGAATAAGACTCTTAAAATCTAACAACATCACATTAAAGTTTGATAAATACTGAAAAGAATGATACCAAACATACATATGTAGGTTTTAAAATAAGTCTGATTTAAAGCATGACAAAAAACGTGACACAAAATTGTTGCACTTTTAGGCTTAGGATTTTATATAGAGAGAGTCAATTATATTTGAATGAAGGTCTTCTTTTTCCAAGACCCACAGACTCCAGCAAGGTTATTTTCTTCAAAATTCAGAATTTTTTGATTTTCTCTTCTCTTTTACTACCTTATGTGTGAAGAAAAGAGGCAGTACATGGTAAAGTGTTGAGGCCACCAGTAAGAACCTTGTTTAATAAAGTCAAGGTTAATTCACAAAAGAAAAAAAAAGTATATATATTGTCACACACATGCATTTACGAAGCAGCCAACAAGCCCTGAGGTGAGTAAAGTATCGCAAGACGAAGCGTTGCTTAAGGGTATTAATGTCTCTCTCTCTCTCTCTCTCTCTCTTCAGACCTAATGAAGAAAAACAAATTTACACCTACAACGCTTCAAAATGGCCGCTCTCCACATCCGTCCCCGAGTTGATGACGTCGCCTCCAGTCATTTACGACTACCTGATGTCACATCCTGTTATTCCATTTCCTGTCACCTTTTTGTTTGCTATAAAAACACATGCAATTATGCCTTTGTTGTCAAATGTTTATTTTGATCCATTTGCATTTATTTTTGTATCCGTCCTTTGGACATTATACAGGGTTATTCCGCAACTCTTTTTGGTTGTAGTCAACTTATTGTGATTTATTACAATGTATATGTATATATATATATATATATATATATATATATATATATATATATATATATATTCGTTGCATTCGTAGTCTGTGTCACAATCTGATTGTATGGGTGGTTACCTTCCAGGTAACGCTTGTGGTTGGCCAGCAATCTGCTAACATCCACCACGGTGCCCTCAGTTTGTAAGGAGCAGATCATAGAATGGTTGAAATAGTTTACTGTCAAATAAATGCAAAGAGTACGCGACACGTGTTTCGCCCTCGTTATGGGCTCATCAGGCGTACACACTGCACTGCACTCCCTCTCGGGAATCGAACCTCGGACGTCAGCGCCAGAGGCGATGCCCCTAACGTTGCGCCACGGCGTGTGGTTCGTTTATTTGACAGCAAGTAGAACGGGGTAATTACATTCATTGCATTCATAGTCTGTGTCACAATATGATTGTATGGGTGGTTACCTTCCAGGTAACACTTGTGGTTGGCCAGCAATCTGCTAACATAAACGAACCACACGCCGTGGCGCAACGTTAGGGGCATCGCCTCTGGCGCTGACGTCCGAGTTCGATTCCCGAGAGGGAGTGCAGTGGAGTGTGTACGCCTGATGAGCCCATAACGAGGGCAAAACACGTGTCACGTACTCTTTGCATTTATTTGACAGTAAACTATTTCAACCATATATATATATATATATATATCACCTTCTGCAATTTGCTTGCTGCTCAGCAGATGTCACTGTGCTCTTCTTCTTCTTTCTGCCATGTCACTTGGTTTTTTGATCACAGGTTGTTTTGTCATCCTTGAAAACCACCAGGTTGCCAATACCAAAATTTTTGAGATTTTCCAGAAAGTGGAAAGTGCCTCGCAGTAAGGAGATTGTGGGTTTGTGTCCCAGGTCTTCCTTGCATGGAAAGCACTTTGATTAGTGAGAAAAGTGCTATCTACTGTTCATGTAAAGAATTATTATTATTATTATTATTATTATTATTATTATTATTATTATTAAGGCTCTAGCCTCATTAGTTTGTAAGTAATTATGTTACAGATGGACAGACCTTAGTATTTTACATATGTAGATTATATCATATTATGCTTTTTGTTAATATTTTGTTTAATTACACAGTGTTATTGTATTGTATACTTGTTCTGTGGCTGGAACCTTGACATTACAACTGACGGATGGCCCCCAGCCTTTACATTTTGTCTGAGGACTAAGGTCTGGCAGTGAATTATTGTTTGAGTGTAGATCTTTAGAGTAAGTACTCTTTGGTTTTTCTGGGTGATGTGCATTTTTTCCTTTTGTTTATAATGTTTCTGGATTTCAAACTGGCTCTGTGTTGTGTTTCTGCCAGGGTTCCTCCGGGGGTCAAATTCTTGTTTAATATCTGTTTTGATTAATTTAGAGTCTTTTGTTTATGTTAATATTGTTATTTACTTATTTTCTGTGTATATATGTACCTTTTGTTATGTTGCCTGTATTTTGTCGGTGGCTCCCCAAAACGTTGGGACCACCTGCCCATCACATCACTATAAAGGTAAAGGTTTCCCACAGTTCCTGTCACTTCGTTCAAATGCAGTAGCGAGTCGGTCAGTTTACTTGTTTTCTGCTGGGCTTGTGACATTGCTGTTTTTTCTTTTTCTTTTTTCTTTTGACCTTCTAAATGGTTTTTGACCATTCCCTAGATTACTGCAATGGGGCTTTGTTTGCATTGGATTGTCTTATTGTTTTGGGTAGCCTTTTGTGCTCTGTGGAGCTCCAGTGTTATTGAAGAACATTTTGAACAATAAATCTTTTCTTTTTTTAAAATTGTATGTGGCCCTCTGTGTTACTTGCTGAGTTTTTAGATGGAATTTTCCCCTCCAGTGAGGATTTTTGGAGACTCTCAAGTGTTTGGGAACTCATGGCTGTCAGAACATTGTGGTTACTTTGAATTGTTGCTTAGACAAACCCTTTTCGCCTTATTTTGTCTCCCTTTTCCCTTGCTTTGCCATTTACTGCTCTTTTTCATGAAATAAATTAGTAACATTGTTTCATTTTTGTCCTAAAATCTAGAATTTAATGGTCATCATTTCTTGAAGGACATTTATGTATTTCCATGTATTTTATGCTTTAAAAGCCTGAGCCCCATTTTGGTGCCTGTGTAGGCCAGAAAGCCTGCCTCTTGAATTTGGAGCAAGGCTCCCTGGGGTGAGGCCTGTTTCTGATTCTTAGACCATGTGGTGTCCTAGTCTGGCATTTGTTATTTTGAGGTCCACATTGAGAGAGTTAGTTTTGTGATTAAAAGTGGTTTTCATTATGCATACATTTCTTTATCCTTTATTTGTATTTTTTCTGTGACACCATTTTGTGGCTCATCTGGTTTCTAGCATGCAGCCAAGAGTCGCTAGGCATTTGTCTACGGTGGTCACTCCAGATCTCATCATTGGTGCAACAGTTTGTAGTGGTCCTGTGCTGCTCAGATTCACACCATCGCTAGGACGGTGATTTATTTATTTTTTTGGTGGGGATTCCAGCTACACACCCAGCCTTGGCCCGACCCTCACACTCTCACAGACAGAGCCACAAATCAAACGAATGAGTGAATAATATATTAAGTGGAAAATCAAATATAAACAACACAAATCAGACAACCCTCTCCTTCTCCTTGGGCAATACAGATATTACACACAACAATCAGCCCCAAACAATAAATGCTCACGACAATGTCCTTAACACAGTCCCAATGCAGCAGAAACGGATGAAATGGAGTAAAGATGATGATGATGACCCTGGGAACAGCTTCCGTAAGAAATGAATTAAACAGTAATACTGGTAGTCCTGCACGTCGAGGGGTGAGATATGTGGGAGCGCTCTCTCCGAAAACGTACAATGACTAATCCACCACTAGTATCATGACAGGCTGGCACGAGGCAGTCCATTCATCCTTACAAAAAGCGATTCAGGGTATAAATGATTTCACCGGGATTATGTTGGACAGACTTCTCCTCTTGCTGCTTTTTAAGTTTCCTGCTGGCCCTTCTTGTTCCCAGCTAGGAAATGGAGTCCTTCCAGTGGTAGCACTACTACAGGTTTACAAGCCAGACTCAAGCAGTGCTTTTAACTTTAAAACTGTTGATGCATCTTCTTTTGAGTTTATTTTCAGGCAAACAACTTTTCTTTGTGCATCTGACTACGAGTTTTTGACAATGCCTTTTTGCTAGGTGAAAGATTGGTTTCTTTCCTGGTTTCAACCCCCTGTTGTCCTGCTCCTTCTATACTCTATATTTATTTTTCTAGTATCAGAATGTAGTTTAAGTTAATTTGTTTTGGTTTCAATAGATGTATTTTTCATATTTTTGATTCTTGTTTTCTTTTTTTCACATCTTCGGCCCCCCTTTTTGTTACTTCGCGCCCCCCTAGGGGGCCTGCCCCACAGTTTGAGAACCACTGCTTTAGGAAGACATAGAAACATAAAGAAAGTCAAACTTGCTAGCTTGCAGCCTACAAACTCAGAAGGGGACAAGGGAACTCAAATGTTGCTTCAAAGAGGACATTCAGAAAGCCAAAAGGAATAGACAACAATAGAAAGTCCAAAAGCAAAAAAAAATCAAACTACCATAACCTATAAAAAAACTTCACAATAGAAACTGAACTGAACAGCACGAGTAGGAGCTCATGACTCCTTGAGGTGTCTCAGGCCTTGTAAAGGCTGAGGACAATCAGAGCTGCAGTGTCAGGGGGCCCTGCCCCCTTTGGCTCAGTGTGTAAGAAACAAGGACAATAACTGACAGCATTATCATTAAATACTGAAAGATTAATAGATGAGACAATACTAATTAAATAATTGCATAAAACACAAAAGAATTCATAAAAAATAACAACATGAATGAATAGTAAAACTAAAGTCTGGTGAAAGCATGACAAGATCCTAAAAACTGAATCAAGATGAAGCAGTCAGAAATTATCATTTTCCTCAAGCCCCGCCTATTTTGTAATATGAGAGGAATGCTATGCACAATAAAGCCACTCCCACTCCAGTCTGTAAGTCTCCACCCCATCACCAGTCAACTACTTCACCAGAGGGTCTCCTTTTGTGTGTGTGTGTGTGTGTGTGTGTGTGTGTGTGTGTGTGTGCTAGTTAATGATTTTCTCATGGTGCTTGTCCTCTTCGGTCAATGAGTAAGGGAGACCCTTCACTTTGGTTAAAACCTTTAAAGATGGCAGATCCAATCGCGTTGATGTGCTGTATAGCAGGCACACTTGTATTGGGAACTTCAAAGCATGACAGCTCTGACAATTATGGAAGAGCCTCTTTGACGGATGCTGTTGTTCAAATTTCAGGCGTCGCTCTCCTGACACCAAGGTTGGAACCTTCTGGCAATGCAAACATTCTCCTGAACGGGATCTCAGGACCTGCAAACTCAACGCCTGAAGGCGAAAGTACTACCCGCAGAGCCGCCAACACCTCAACTCATTACTCGTTTTTAACAAGTCATCTGAGGCAGCTCATTAATGGCATTAAGTGTCCTGTGGATTTGGAGACTGCTAGCTTTGCCAAACTTCGGAAGGGAGTCAACGCTGAATATATAATGTGACAGCAGAGAATGTGAGAAGCGGCCGCACCCCTCGGCAGAGGTCGCGGGGCCCTTTGAATGGTTTGTGATATTTGGGGGAATTTCACAGCACTCTGATGATCAGTTTCCATAAATAAGCTGCCTTTTTTTTTTTAAAGAAAAAAATTCCATAATTATATTTCATCAAGACCCCTACAGTCGCTCCACAGGAGCCTAAATAAAAATGTATCTAGAATACAGAAGGTATTATTTCACAAAACAAAGGAGGGTTCATAAAAAACAGAGAGAGGTAATCAGATAAATGTTTGCATAACAAAGCTTTAGTTTTCTAAATGCAGCATTCTCTTTATCAAGTGGAGGGGTGCTTGCCGACTATGCCACTTGTTCCACTCACGTGTCTCTTTTGTTTCCCCTACCTTTCTTCTGTGCTCCAGTCGTCTACTGCTGAAAGGAAACGGCTACATACATCTCATTTCTCGAGGTCTGACAATTGTTTCAATGGTCATCCCTACTGGGAAAATGCTAATGGGAATAAGAGCAGGAGATGCTAAGTAAAAGGTCAAAAGGAACAGAGAATCCGAAACCAAACATAGTCGAAAAGCACCCAAAGTCCTCACTTACTAAGAAGATTTTTGCCCTACCTAACACTGTGAAGAGTTTTGTTTAGAATCCAAAATCTTGGACTCTAGGTACAGTATGACACACTCGGGATGATGACATCATACAATGTAACTTCCAGGGGTCACATTGTGGCAATGGTGTCCTATTACAAGAAAGCAATTAAATAAGAATAAACATACTGTGGGCGGCACGGTGGCGCAGTGGGTAGCGCTGCTGACTCGCAGTTGGGAGACCTGGGGACCTGGGTTCACTTCCCGGGTCCTCCCTGCGTGGAGTTTGCATGTTCTCCCCATGTCTGCGTGGGTTTCCTCCGGGCGCTCCGGTTTCCTCCCACAGTCCAAAGACATGCAGGTTAGGTGGATTGGCGATTCTAAATTGGCCTTGGTGTGTGCTTGGTGTGTGGGTGTGTTTGTGTGTGTCCTGCAGTGGGTTGGCACCCTGCCCGGGATTGGTTCCTGCCCTGTGTTGGATGGGATTGGCTCCAGCAGACCCCTGTGACCCTGTGTTTGGATTCAGCGGGTTGGAAAATGGATGGATGGATAAACATATTGTATGTACGAGGGGGGACCTAAAAATAATGAGAGTGTTTTTTTAAAACATTGTATATATTTCTCAGAAAATTTCCAAAATGTAATCACACTCAAAATACTCCCCCTGAGATGCAACACACTTGTCTCACTGATTTTTCCATTGTTCAAAACTGTTCTGAAACTCTTGCTGAGTGACAGCCTTCAGTGCCTCCGTCATTTGTTTCTTGACCTCCTCTACATCATGAAAACGTTGTCCTTGAAGGTCCCTCTTCATTTTTGAAGGGTGCAAGGTCCATTGTCATCCCATTTTTCGTGAGAAACTGTCACACACTCAGTGCTGTGTGGGCTTGAACGTTGTCGTGATGCAGAAGCCACTTGCCGGATCACCACAATTTGGGTCGTTTTCTCCGCACTGCTTCACACAATTGGTTGAGCACTTCAAGGATGCTGCTTGGTTGATAGATAGATAGATAGATAGATAGATAGATAGATAGATAGATAGATAGATAGATAGATAGATAGATAGATAGATAGATAGATAGATAGATAGATAGATAGATAGATAGATACTTTATTAATCCCAAGGGGAAATTCACATACTCCAGCAGCAGCATACTGATACAAAAAAAAATATTAAATTAAAGAGTAATAAAAATGCAGGTATAACAGACAATAACTTTGTATAATATTAATGTTTACCCCCCCCGGGTGGAATTGAAGAGTCACATAGTGTGAGGGAGCAACGATCTCCTCAGTCTATCAGTGGAGCAGGACAGTGACAGCAGTCTGTCGCTGAAGCTGCTCCTCTGTCTGGAGATGATACTGTTCAGTGGATGCAGTGGATTCTCCATTACTGACAGGAGCCTGCTCAGTGCCCGTCACTCTGCCACGGATGTCAGACTGTCCAGCTCTGTACCTGCAATAGAGCCTGCCTTCCTCACCAGTTTGTCCAGGCGTGAGGTGTCCTTCTTCTTAATGCTGCCTCCCCAGCACACCATGGTGTAGAAGAGGGCACTCGTCACCACCGTCTGATAGAACATCTGCAGCGTCTTATTGCAGATGGTGAAGGACGCCAGCCTTCTAAGGAAGTACAGCCGGCTCTGTCCTCTCTTGCACATTGGCCACCTAGCGGCAAACATCTAAACTAATGCCCCTCCAGCCTCCAGAAAAAAATTGTCGTTATTTTTGGGTCCCACCTCGTATAAGGTTTTAGAACACTTAACAAACCAAACAGAGTATGCTCAGAGAGGAAGAACTATGATGATAGGACCCTCAGGATTGTAACACTGGCAGCCCTTGCTGATATGGCACCCCGGTACCTAAATGTTTTCTTACCAACTTGGCTCCTATTACATTTATGCCATTCAAGATAACTCTTCACTAGTCTGAAACTTTACAGGAAAGCCACCCTCTGAGAGCTGGCCATGCCCTCTACAAGGGGCAATGAGACAAAAATTAGCAATGAAAGGGGAACCAGGAATAGCAAGTCAGAGCCTATGGATATCACTCCTCATAACTCAAATTTCATTTTCTTAGATGGCCTGCTCAGACTTCACCCATAGTCATTTATCAATAGAATCAGGGCCGTCATATCACTGCACTGGGGCCCCTACCTACACAACCACTCAGTAAGTCACTACATGCATAGATTAGCATGGGGTCTCTATGCTCGTGGAGACCCCAGGCAACTGCCTAGCATGCCCATGCGTTAAGACGGCCCTGAATAGAATGCCATGTTGATTAAAGAGACCAAATAACCTATTCTCATTTGATTAGTGTTTAGCTTTATGGGACGTTAAATCCCAGTATGTCACCTGGTCAACTCAGAGCCACCTCAGGGTACCACAGAGGAGTCTGAAGTTGGCTCAGCGTATTAATGGCACATAGCTGTTCATAGTGACATCACACACTACCTTAGGAAGGTGTGGCCGTGTGCAGCAATGACAGGACGGACAACGTTGAAAAGCTGGGACACCATCCAGGTCATCCCGTTTAATGCTTAAAGTCCAACGATAAACGTGACTTAAGGTGATAAAGAATATCAGCCACTGGTGTACAAAACAACAAAACAAGCTCTTTGGCTTCAATAGCAAGAGGGGGGCTGTTCTGGGGAGCTCCATCTGGCAGTTCACTTTCAGGAAAGAATGACGCCTCCTTTCAGGCAGCCGCGCTTCTTTATAATGCGTACACCAGAATGGGCGGGGCTAAGTGCTCTCACTTGTTGGGAGAGAACGAGAAGGGAATGTTAGCGGCAGCGCCTCCTCTTGGCCAGGCGGGTTATCACACACCTCGATCGAGCTCAAGAGGAGATCCTCCGACATGCATGCGTGACAAAGGTTACAGCCCTACTAAAGGACTCAGCCAGAGATCCTTTTTCTCTCATCCTTTCAGATTTATTTGTGCTCACACCACAGTGTGTATCAAATCCCCTGACGTGGTATTCACTGTCTGTGTCAGGATTGTACTTCTGTCACTGGTCTCGGGGAAGACATGTGAGTAAGAATTTCATTTTACTGAGTGGCAATACACTGGAAATGGAAACTTGCCTTGTATTGCACCTTGAGGTGATTTTCTTTTTCCATAAAGTTTCAGTAATAGGGAATATACCGGAACAAGTGGTGGGGTAAAGAGTACATCAAGTAAATGTTTTTGATTTTTTTTTAATATAATAGAAGTTCTCTGTTTTAAGTAATGATGTGTTGCATGTTGGTTGGACACGAGAAGAAGAATTTCACTGTCCTTCCTACACATAACTATACAACTGCTATTTCTACTGTCACTATAGCGGACACTCTCCCGTGGCACTTTTCATGTTTAATCGAGTCATTCCTGAATGTCTACAATGTGAACAAGTGGTAGGCTAGTCTACTGCCACTACTACCACCACCACAACAACTTCTATTACTACTTCTACTATCACTATCACTACTACCGCTAAGGCTACTACTATGACTCCTACTACCACTAAGACTACTTCTGCCACCACTACTAATCACTACTCATTCTTGGGTAATGTTTCAGTTCAAACTCGGTAGAATCAATAAATTTAAATTGCATAATTAAAATAAGATGTTACTCTACAAAGGTCACAAGTGAATGGTAATGGTGTGACTCATTCACGTGTAAGGATTCATTCACTACTCAAATAAACTGTGCAACTCGTTCTTGGGTAATAATTAGTTTGTGAGTTAAATGAACAAGAGTCATGTCATATTTCAGTTCAAACTCAAAAGAATCAGTAAATAATACATAACTTGTGTAGTCAGTGATCTATAAAAACGTGTGCACTAAAATAAAAATAAAATAACTGTGTGAAATTACAATATTATTTTTATAAGGTTCAGTTTTGTGTGACTAATTTGTTCAATTTACAAAGGGAAATAAACATACCGTATATACTCGTGTATAAGTTGGGTCTTGAAACCTGAAAAACTGATCATAAAATCAGACCCCGACTTATACGCCCGTTCATAAAATGCGACATCTTCTTGCCTCCTCCAATCTCACACCAGTTTCTCAGACACATTGAATTTTGTTGCAGCAGCGCAGTTACCAATTTCTTTCACCACTTCAACGACTTTTAATTTAAAACTAGCTTCATATTTTTTTCTGATCGAATGCTCCATCGTAGATAAGGGATGCTCTTACGATAAAGGTGTATGAGGGTGTGAGATACAAAAAACACAAATCGGTGCAAACGTTGCTTCGGAATAGTTCGGGTATTACCGTGTGATCACGTAGGCACAATACACAGAAGCAAAAGGCCGTGTGCCCCGTGGTTACTCTCTCAGGTGGGCGTTAGTATATCGTAATCTCTTAGACCAATAGTGTGGTTTTCTGCATTCGACTTATACGGCTGACATTATAAAATACCGGAAATTATACAGTAAAAATCAAGGCCCGACTTATCCAGGGGAGAACTTAAACGTGTGTATGTACGTTACTAGTTTTAATATTGCTTATACAGTATATTCAGTTTAAAGCAATTCCATTAACAAACTGCACAAAACAAAAACAATGAACACATTCTATTACCACAATGCTATTCTGTTCTTTTCTTCAAGCACTGAAAATTTACACTGTTATGCACCTGTTATTTCTCTGGAAAGGTTCTCAGAATTCCTTGGAATATTCAACATCACTGACATCGTGAGAGAAACAATTTTCAAGTCAACAGACCTGTTTCTGGGGTATCCAAATTTTGCAGAATTAAACCCTTATAGTGACTTCAAAAGACTTTTAATCTCATTTCCCAGTCATTGAATTCTTCTTCTTGTTTGAGTTTTGATTTTTGTCATTGACTTCGCTTCAAAGAAAGTTTGTCTTCAACCTATTCTGACAATGCGTATCTCCCGGTCACTTCACTCTTATTACTGTGTCTTGCAGGTCAGTATACTGAGTCTGCTCAAGTTTCTTTCCAAATTCCTTCAGATTGTCTGTGAGTGTGCGGGTAGTAGTAGCGGCGCCAGTGTTGTTTTCTGCCTTGCGCTCAGAGTTACTGTGTTACCATCTCACGCCCCTAGGACCCTGAATTGGATTAAATGGGTTGGAGAATGTACATGCAGCATGCACATATTGAGAAACATGGCCACTCCTGTTGTGTTAAAGTAACCCTTACAAGTCCATGTGTAGAAATGGAACATCCATAAATACACTTCACTGGAGCGTGTGCATGTAATTGGTGGCCTGATACCAAGACAACTTAAAACTATAAGGTGAGACCCTCAGTCCATCACTAAATTGTGTTTCAGCTGTAAAGCAGCATGAGACAGTAATCACTGGAGAAAGGCGCTATATAGAGTGAAACTAAATATCTGTTAATAGATGCCTCATATTCTTATGTCCAAGTAACGACAGAGACGATGAAAACAAAAAAATGCAGTTTTAGATGGAACTGATCTGCAGAGCCCCCTGTTAGTGATAAGCAATTCACAATTCACTTTTCAGTAAGCTATGGGAAGTGGTGGGTGAACACGAGCCAGTAGATTCAGGAGAGCTCAACTGGAGTGCAGGAAGTGGACGACCTCTTTTGTTTAGATGTTTAAAGTCCATTCTTTACCCAAGAAACACATCTGTCAGCTACAGTTAGTGCAGAGTGCAGCAGTCAGAATCTGAACTAGAAAAAGAAAATCTGAGCCCATCCCACCAGTCTTAGCGTCACTACACTGGTTACCGGTTGACTTTAAAATACTACTAATGGCTTATAAAGCCTTAAATAATCTCACCCCATCCTATATTTTGGAATGTCTGTTCCCTTACACTTCAAGTCATAACCTTAGATCTTGAAATGGAGGTCTGCTTATAATCATAGGAGCTAACCTGAAAAGAAGTGGTGAGGCGGCCTTCTGCTGTTATGCACCTAAAATCTGAAATACTTTACCAATAGAAATTCACCAGGCTAATACTGTGGAACAATTTAAAAAAACTGCTAAAAACTCATTATTTTAAAATTACTTTTTCATGGCTACATTTTAGTTGTATCCCTATTAGTCCATATGGGCACTGAATTATCATTTTCCTCTGGGTTCTATAATTCCGTACTAATCCCTACTATTCTCTGCAGTCTTTTCCAGTTCTTTTGCGGCAGCAATCTGCGCCAACAAACACCTGATAAACGTACCATGCTGCCCCCTGCGTTTATGGATTGAATGGCAGATGTTCCAGATGTCCACGTGACCATCGTCATCAACTCCTTTCATGTGAAGCCTGCTAACCATGAGGACTGATTTAGAACATCTGTGTTAGCTAGAATGCCCAGTTAGGGCTGGGTGGTCTTTTGGCCTTGGAACCCCTGCAGATTTTGTTTTTGTTTTTTTCCACCATCCTCCTGCCCATCCGACCTTACCTTTTTCTTTGTTACACACCATATAATATTACTGTCTAACCTTGTGTGGTTATGTTTTAGATATTAACTTCCTTTTATTTCATCTTGTAAAGTACTTTGAGTTGCATTGTTTGTATGAAAATGTGTTATCGACATATATGTTGTTGTTGCTGTGTGTATTGCCCATCTGATTCGTACTACTTTCCAGTCAGGGATAAATCAGTGAACGAAAGCTCTGCCATTGCTTGCTTTCACGTTTCTCATACAAGTATAAAAGAGTAACAACACATTCATATTAAAAAGTCTGTTATGTACAACTTGTTATTGGAATCGTTTTAAATGGAATACATCAACATAACATGAAACTAATGTGTTTACATCCTGTGGTATATTCAACGAATTAGTAACACAAAACTGAACCTTATACAAATATTTTTCTAATTTCTAACAATTCTTTTGCTATGCCCTAATTTAGCGCACACTTTTCAACAGCTTGTTATATCATTTACGAATGAACTGAATCATTACCCGAGATCGAGTCGCACGATTCTCATCCATTTGGTTTGTAAAGTGGATCACTGCAACATTACCCAAGAACAAGTCACACAATTCTGGTTGACTTCTGATTGTCAAACTTAGAGGATTTTCATTAAACTGTCATGCTTCAGGTTAACAAAGAGGTTAATATTGTACAACATGAATTACCAGCATGTTAAATATTTTATTTAACACACATAAAACAATACATTATAAATAAATAAATGACTTACAATTTATTCAAAGTTCCCCCTCCCCAGAAGGGTTTTGTCATGTCTTATGGATGAAACAAATGAATTGACTCACTTAATTAGATAGTTTAAAAGAATCAAATTAGTAAAGCAAATTAAAATTTCCATCACTACCCAAATATTCCAAAGCCTACCCATCTCTGTAATACGTTCACAACTTGGCATTTTGAAGGTCCACCACTGGTGAGCCCATTTCACATTGTGATAGAAAACAGGACAGGACAGTGTGAAGAGTTGGGGGTCTCCCCTTTAGCACTATTTCATAGCAACAATGCTACAGCAAAGTGAATGAACGCCAAAGGACTTACTTCTCTTTCAGGCTAATGAAGTGAGGTCATAGGCTTTCTCCGCTCTGGTATACAAGAAGTAAGAGAGGTGAGTGAATGCGCCTCGTGCACACACTTCCACCATTTTACGTGTTGCATAGAGCCCCCTTACACACTCACGTGAGTGATGCTGTCCCATTTACAGGTTGCTTGTTTGGCATAAGGCGGGCACAACAGGGCACAGAGAATGGGAATGGCGAAGTAACTGTGTGAGGCCACAGCAATGGGGTTGATGGCAGAGTCATCCCTGACCTAACATCTCAAGTCTCACTTTGATGAGGGTAAGCAAAAATAATGCAAGTGGAACCACTAATAGCTCTCCATGCCCTGGCCTAGTGGTCATGATCACGTCCATGAAGCTCCACAGTTCATTTTTATGTTGGTTTTATAACAAATTTGGCCAAAACGAATTTTTATCTGAGAAGACAGCCGTGATCCTACGAGAGGCCTGGGCCTAACGCTAGAATTATCAGGGAGCACGTCAGGGGCAGCGCGCAGCTCTTGGAGGTCACGCCTCCGCACCCTCGGTTAATGGCAATGGCGCTCCGATTGTTTATCAATCACTGTGTTGGGACGGCTCCCTCTGGTGGATTTTTCATTTTGTAGGGAGTCAATAAAGACAAATGGATTGCTGCTTTCTGGAAAAAGCCAAGTTACTTGTGTTATTTATTAGGCAATATGAAGGCAGGGCCATTTAAAAGGGACAGGTTGCTATGTAACGTGAGCGAGAAAAATGAAATGTTGTCACTGATCACTTACAGCAAAAAAAAAAAAAATGGCCTGGCAGAATTTAGTGACATTCTGTAAACCACCTTGGGGGTTTTGTCTGTGCTTTTTAATGTCACAAATTGCCTCTGCGGGAGTATTTCCTTGTAATTTGTATACGCGCCATTGTATTTAGCACGCGGCCGGCGCTACTGCATGTTCTCTGTAGACATGACAGATGACATCTGCAGCTTTCCTCTCGCCTACTGCAGATAAAGGCCGTGCTTCAGTGTGAGTGTGTCTCCCTGTCTGTGGGAACGGCTGCACGTCTCTGGGGGGAGCTTTTAAAGTGCACTCGTGAGTGTGTAAATAACGGTGTCAGCCACTGCCCCACACTGAGTGAACTCAGATATGTCGGTATTAAGATCCCCTGGTGACACGCTGCCCCCACAAGACAAGTTGAACCTAATCGAGTGTGAGGATTACACAAGGCATGGACACTAAACATAAAGGGTCTCCGTTCTCATGAAGTAAATCACTGCAAAAAAGGGGGGCAAGGCTCTGGACTAAAATAAGCCTAACACCCTCTGGTGGGCACCATTCTGGGGTACACGTTTTAGGCGGTGGGGCTCTTAAAGTGTCAGCCATTGAGGTAAAAGGTTATCGGTTCAAACTTTATACACTACTTCAGGGTGGGGACCCCAAACTAGACACTTTCCCACCAGTGATCATGCTATACAAATATTTAAAAATTCGTGCTATGTGTTGTTACACACATAGGGAACAGCTGAAGAGGGCTAGTGACTGCAATTCTACTGCCACTCCAGGGGTTGGCGCTGTGTCCTAATGTCTCTCTCTCTCTCTCTGCAAACCAGTTGATTGACAGCTAGAACACCTCTGATGTCACTTCTGGTGTCAATCCACCTGGACCCGCCTCTTCCTGTCACAAGGGCCATCTTGGGACAGTTCTGTTTTTGAACTCATGCCTGTAGAGATAACTCCGCAATAATTGAATGTGTTTTGGAATATCACCGCATCTAATGATACGCCAACTCTTTAATGCTCTCTTTCTGTTACAGCATGTAAATTGCTGTTACAGCATCCACTACTGAAAGGCACTATATGGCAGCCATTTAAGAGTGACTCCTTACTGGCTAAAGTGTTCCCAACCACTGCCCCCAATTATGCCCCTGAGTAAGTCCCTTCAACTGCCAATGGTCAGGATACTTGAATACCGAAAACAGTTTGCTTGACTGTCAGAAATGCTATTGAAAGGTGCTATTAAAGACATACATTTCATTTGACCATGTAAAGCACAAGGTTGTCCATTAAACCCCTACAATTACCTCACTGTGTTGGCCCGAGTGACTCTGCCTGTGGCCACCCTGTAAGGCTACACCATCCTGCCATCGTGTAAGATGCCTTGGCCTAATATTCCATGCTGATGTATGGCGTAGATTTCATTTGATCATTTGAATCATTTGATCATGTGAATTTCCCCTTGGGATTAATAAAGTATCTATCTATCTATCTATCTATCTATCTATCTATCTATCTATCTATCTATCTATCTATCTCATTTAACTGGGACACCTTGTGCATTTACAGACCAGTGCCTCACTTTGGGACCCTGAGCAAGCCACATCATCTACCAGGGGTCATACTATAGCCTTACAGAGCCAAGCTTCATCGGTGTGATGTGCATTCCTGGAAAGCAGCATACGGCGTGCAGGCTATGTATTCAGTTGGGCAGTATGGCCGAGGTGATGGAGGGTAAATTCAAACACTGCCAGTGCAGTTGTGCGTGACCCTCAGTGTGTCCATGTTCACAATGTTGAATTAAAAGAACAAAGGCACGTTTACAAGTTGTCACACACGTGCGATTAGGAGGCAGTCAAAAAGCCTAAAGGTGAGTGAAACTTCGCGAGGTGAAGGGTTGTCACATGGTACTTACCGGAATCTCTTCTCTCCACAGAAAAACGGAAGAAAAATAAATAACACCACTTCCGGGTTCCAAAATGGCCGCCACAATGTCACTTCCGGTCACATGAGATGATGTCACTTCCGATGCTTCCAAATGACTTCACTTCCAGGTTATCATTGAACGACATTGTTTCTGCTTCCTGTTGCAATGTCACCTCCTGCCAACCATTTCCTATTCCCATAATACAATTTGCATATAAACGCCATTTTGTGATATAAACATTGTCAAACGTTACCTCTGTTTTTTTTTATCATTTATTTGCTATACATACGGGGACGGTACCCAACACTTTGTTTTTTTGAACGCTTCATTATTTATTTGAAGAATTCTCACAAAGCAGAGCAGTCTTAGCAAAGTATATTGAAAGGCACTACAACTGGCACAATTTGGGGGAAAACCCCACATACACACAGGGAGAGCATGCAAACCCCACAGACAACTTCCAAGTGTGGGATCTGAACCCAGCATCCATGAGGCAGCACTGCTACTCACTGCACCACCATGAGTTTGGCTGGCAGAGCTGATCCAAGGAGGGAGTGTGCCCAGGCAGTGAACCTCAAGGTCCTCGCTTTAGTTCCCATATAAGACCCTAAATGAGTGAGTGAGTGATTTTAGGGTTCCCACTGTAGAAATCTGGAAACAGATGTTCTCTCCTCTTCACTGTTGAAATGCTCCTTACATCACTGTGTAATGTAACAATGGGCAGTTAGCTTGGCATGGTGTCTGAACTGTTTCACCATATGCCATAATGTCACCAGTTCAGTCCCAAGAAAGAGTCACTTAAACTGTCTGTCATTCAGCTGTAGATAAAATGGGAACTATTGTACTGTAAACAGATCTACTATAGCTGTCCTCACTCTTTCAAGGCACTATATCTATAATAGGGTGTTGTACCATGTTAGCCATTATGGATGTAATGAGAAGCCTTACAAAATTACACCTTTTATTGGCTAACTAAAAAGATTACAATATGTAAGTTTTGAGGCAATTCAGGCCCCCTCTTCAGGCAAGATGTAGAAAGCAATTACAGAACCCACGTGCACAAAGCACTAGATAGAAACATTCATCCAATCAAGTTAGTTTTTATTTCTATATTTTTTCTGACCTTACTTGGAAATTCAGTTTAGTTTTAGTTTTCCTTCATTGTGTATTTTTAGTTTTAGTTTAGTTTTTATTTCACAAAGATATTTCTATTTTATTTTTATATCTATTAGTTCCAGTAATTATGGCATGGAGCTCCTACGGAGTTTAGTTTTGTGTCACAATCAGACAGAACTGTACACTTAACAGATTTGTAAATCTGGAGGAATCCACCAGGTGGCAGTGCGAGATATCATCACGGGGAGAACATGTTTGGCTTCTCTGTGTTGTGACTTCCCTGGAACACCCATTAAATTCGGATGACACCTTACCGCAATATCTCTGAAAAGGATGTTTATTGATTAAATCCATCAATCCAGGGATGTGTCCATTCCAGCTAGCATTGGGCACGAGGCAGAAACAATCCCTAGATGGGGCATCAGCTCATCGCAAGGTACAAGCATTCACATACACTGCCGTCATTTTAGTGTCACCAAATCTGCATGTCTTTGGAAGGAAACCGGAGCACACTGTGGAAACCCAGCAGGAAAACATGCAAACTCCAGGCAGGGAATACCAGCGACGTGACTCTCTGTGAGACAGCAGCGCTACCGCTCCGCCACCGTGTCACCCCCATGTGTGTCATTATTAACAGTGTTCATTATTTAAACGAAATTAACAACTTATCTGTAAAATGTAACATACATACTTTAATGCATTTCATCATGAAAGTGATATCAAGTATAAATCTAAGGATTCTAAATGTGCAGAGAGCTGGAATATCATACATTTAATGTGCTCAGTGTGGTGATCTATTGCTGTCTGCTGCTGTTGTCGGGTCAGGAGGAAGCCCCAGAAAAAAAAGATGGCACAAAAGATGGTATGTGAGACTTTTAAACTGTGTCGTGTCATTACGATCGGGAATATGCGACGCTTGAATAAAAAAACACCACGAATGCATCTGTATGTTGGCATTTTGCTTCACCACTTCGAACCATTCATCAAACATCAAAGCGTGCACATCAATCCTCAAAGCAGCTTTCTGTCACATGTAGATAGTAACCAGAGACTCTGACATCACGTTCCAACTTTATCACACTGTGACCCCCCCAAACCCCCCCTCCCCCCAAACACATAATTTTTTGCTGGTACTGCAACTCGCACACGTGTCGCATTAATTTCTGAGGACCTGCTCAGAGGACGCGTCTTCAGTGTTCCCAAATGAACACTGGGAACGCGTGGCAGCCATGTTGCATACGTGTCCATGTTCTGAGTGTGAAGTATAAACGAGCCCTTAGTGGAAGCTTACTACACTACATGGTTTACTATCTGGTTTTGTTTTTGTCTGATAAAAACAAGCATAATCAAAACTAGATACTGAATATGAACAATTTTACACAATTTTATCATTTTCTAAATATTTTCTCATGAAAATCACGGGGGCTTAGGAAGAACAGGGCTCTTAGACTTGAATCAGTGTGCAGACCCCACCTAGCTGTATTGAGGGAAACAAAGAAAAATAAGCATGTAGTGTCAAGGTTAGGGGCAGTGAGACTTGAATAGACCACCATAAAGGACAGTAAACCCATAATGAGCAGAGCAAGAGCAGGCAGTAAGAGTACAGACAGGCATAAAACGACAGAGACGGCATCTGAGATGAAGAACAACATCTACATTATCTAAACCTGTTTATCCAGAGCAGGATTGCAGGAAACCTGGAGCCTACCTCAGCAGGTTCGGATGTAAGGCAGGAAAAATCCCTGGTATGCAATATGCATGACAGCGGTTCTCAAACTGTGGGGGCGCGAAGTAACAAAAAAGGGGACGCGAATGTTGCCATATGTGGCGTACCTTCGCTATTCATAGGGAAATTTTAAACTTGTAGCGGTGTATCGGCAGCCAAAAATATAGGAATAAATTTTATTAGGGTTTCAAAAATACGTCAGGTGGGTGCAAGTAAAATTGTTATGAAAACTCGGGTTGCAAATACTTAAAGGTTGAGAAATGCTGATGTATGATAAGGCTGATGTTAAGAACAAAAAGTATATGATATTCTAACTATCTATTTTGAGAGAGAGAGAAAAACATTGAATAAAGGGAGACAAATATTTTAAAATATAATTCTGCTGATGGATTACTTTCACAATATCAAGTATTCTGAGTTGTGAATATGAACTAAAAAAGATAAATTAATAAAAATAGAATAAATATAAAAACCCATTAGTAAGTTTAGTTTTTCATCACTTGGCAGACTCTCTTCACCTACCTACCTTTGTTTGTATCGCTTCGTTGTTAAACGATGTTTTTAAAGCAAAAGTGATTGGTCAGCAACGATATGCTGATCTTGTGTGACGACCTAGTCAGTCTCTCGATCAGTGCCGTTTTATTTTTAAAAACCCGAAGTGGTCTCCCCTCGACTTTCTTATATACTCAGATATGGGGATGGATATTTGAAGAGTAAACTGCAAGACAATGATCATATTTTTATATTACGTACATTAAGGAACCATCAACAACAAATCAAATCAAATTAATAATACATTGAACAATTATTATAAAAGTAAAGTTGAATAAATCAGACTCTGCAGCTGCAGTATGTGTTTAGGTAAAGTACCACCTCCGGGTGATGGATTTGGCCCAAAAGTTAATACAGATTTACAATTGTGGTGTAACAACCACATGCCAAATTTCATCCATCTATCTAGTTGCGTTTTTGAGTTACCATGTTTACACACACACAGACAAACACACACACACACACTCGCTATTTTTGGACTCTGGGAGGTCTATAACTTCAAGATTCATCAAAATATTGACGTCATATTTTTTCACGATTACTATACTTTCTCTATACTTCGTATATGAGAAAGTAAAAATGATTTCTCCTGTACGAAGTGGCAGGTGAATTGCTGTTAACAAAAAGCAGTCACCTGAGAAACAAACTGAAACGTTACTCACTCATGATTATATGGTAAACGTTTTGTTGAGCAGCACATTCTGATTTCAGCCATTTGAATAACATCTTGATATACAACAAGTGCAAAGAAAGGCGGCACGTAAATCGCTTTCTATTTCACACGCTTTACGCGGCCGCATTCAGCTCGTTCTGTCTCCGCAAATGCTGTGTGAACAACGGTCCTCCGTCACCAGCCGCCGTTCACTGGATGAATATGTGCAGGAGGCTCATGGTGGATGACTTTCTGTCTTAGAGTTAAAACTTACAAGGGTTAAAGACAAACAGCAAGAATATTCATTCAAAAACGAAAACTAAAAATATTTTAGTAAATTATTATTTTATTTCAGTTAGTCTTTCCAGCTACTTTAATAGCTTCGTTTAGTTTTAGTTTTTCATTTTCCATCCATCCATTTTCCAACCCGCTGAATCCGAACACAGGGTCACGGGGGTCTGCTGGAGCCAATCCCAGCCAACACAGGGCACAAGGCAGGAACCAATCCCGGGCAGGGTGCCAACCCACCACAGAGTTTTTCATTTTGATTTTGTTAATTATTTTATTTCAGTTTACGAAAAAAAAAAATTTAATAATAGTTTCAGTTTTGGTTTTAGTTTTCGTTAACTATAATAACCTTGTATCCAATGCTTCATTTTGATTTTGATTTGATTTTGTTAATTATTTTATTTCAGTTTACGAAAAAAAAAAATTTAATAATAGTTTCAGTTTTGGTTTTAGTTTTCGTTAACTATAATAACCTTGTATCCAATGCTTCATCCACTTCAGGGTTAAAAGAGCGGCAGCCATTCCTGGTAAAAGTGAATGCAAGTCAGGAGCCTGGATGAACGTTAGAAAATAAAGGGAAAGGCCAAGTCTCGTCAACTCACTTGTGTCACCCTGACTGCATCGCTTGGCCTGCCAGCAGAGGAGCAGCTGTACTGCGTGTGGAAGGTGCCTTGGTATGATGCCCCCTATGCAGAGCTGCCATTCACAAAACAGTTCAGTTGAGGATGTAAGTTTGGCACGGGCGCTGGACCACAAAGCACAAGGTCACCAGTTCACTCACCTCCTTTGACTCATGATTAGGAAATCTAATAGCCTGGCGGTTAGTGCTGCTCAGGCCCAGGCCACCCTGAGTGGCTGTATGGCATGTGCTTGTTCTCCTAGTGTGCATGTGAGTTCTGCAATTGCCTTCCACATCTGAAAGTCATGAATGTTATGTATCTCAGTATATCTTAATCTTATCTGCTGACCCATCCAGGATTTAATGTGTCTGCTCAGTTTAGGTGACAGTCACTATTGTCCTGTTGTAAATGATGGTAGGCATAGGCTGGCATCCCGAACAGGACAGGATAAGAAATTGACCATATGCCATGCAGTCCCTACATTGATGGGTTGAAGTCAGAACCCCAGATGTTCCCGTGACCATCATCATCAAATTCTTTCGTGTGCAGCCTGAAAGGCACAAGGATTCATTTAGATCAATTATGTTAGGTAGAGTGCCCAGTGGGGGCTAGGTGGTCTCTTGGCCTTGGAACCCCTGCAGATTTTTGTTTTTTTCCTGCCCATCTGAAGATTTTTTTTGTTTTTTTTGTGTTCTCCCGGCCATCTGACCTTACTTTATTCTTTGTTACTTAGTGTTGCCTAATCTTATTTTTGTTTCATATAAACTTTCTTTCTTCCTCTTGTTAAAGCACTTTGAGCTACACCATTTGTATGAAAACGTGCCATAGAAATAAATGTTGTTGTTGTTGTTGTTACCTGGTGAGGGAAGACGTTGGATTCAGAGCAGTGGCTCCCCCTATACTCTAGATGGCAGCACACCCAGGCTAGGATTCCCACACAGACACCTGCAAGGCATAATGGGAGTTGTAGTTCCATGGGGCAACACAGTTGGGTTTCATGGGTTGTGCCAGGGGGAGCTATTGGGATTAGTAATCCCTATTTTCTAAGACTTTTGATTGACTTCCATCAGGCTATGCCCTGGCACCAGAAGTACTCCAGGGTCCAAAATAAAAGGATCTGCTCTGCCACATTCAGGTGAGTCGGAGACCCACTTAACTGGTAAGAGTGGAGGAACAAAAGGAGGAAGAAAGAGAAACGAGAAGAGAATATTGATAAAGAATGTATATTTATTAATAAACCCATTTATTATTTGAACCCAGGACTGATGTAGTAGATGGAGATGAAGAAACAGGATGATAGTACTGTTGCTGATGTACTCAAATATTACCTACTCTTACTGCTGCATGTGTTTTACTGTTTTCAGGGAAGTGAAGTGGGATGAATTGCTATCTCAAAGATCCAAAACCTGCGCCCACTTGTTGACTTCATGTGTTTGTGTTCTTTTATGCTCCGTTGGTGAGAGTTTTATATCAAAAATAAGGAATCCTATCAACTTTTGGGCCACATCCAGCCACCAGAAGTGGGACTTTAACTGAAAACTTTCGTGAATTTTCAAGTAAACTATGGTTATAATTACAGGTAGATGATATGAATTATGTATAGATATTTATAATGATAAAAAGCAAACTGATATGAAATTTGAGAAAAATTACTCAACAGGAAGTAGGATTTCATTTAAATAACCATCCGAATATTTTGTATCATTGAAATATAAATGTGTACACGATATTAAAAACTGTATTTAATATATAACGCATTCTTTTAATAACTATTATTTAAACAACCATCCGAATATTTTGTATCATGGAAATATAAATGTGTACACGATATTAAAAACTGTATATTATTAATTTTAATTTATACATCATCAGTTTAACAATAACGTGTAAACACTGAACATGCCATGTAAATATAAAGATGGAATTGGGAAGCTGCTATGTCCCCGTCGCGTTCCTGGTAATACATTTAATTTTATATATTTTTTTTTATTTCCGACATCATTATCATAATTAAATGTAGCTAAATACAGTTTTACCTATAGCAATTTATTGCAACAAATATTATATAATAGTAACAGTTTTTCTGTGTTTTTAGGTGACTATAACTCTTTATACTTTGCACATAATCTCGGTAATGCATATGTAGTCATGAAAAAATTCCACCACCATTTTTGACCTCCCTAAGTGCAAAAATATCATTTTAATATGAAGTTTGATTATAAATAGAGATAAGTGATTGTGTATCGATAGTATCAATTAGATATGATATTTGAGAAATATCACACAGCAGGAAGTGGCTCTGATGACCTTTTCCTCTATCTCAGGTATTTGAGAAAGTTGAGGGGCACACACTCCAGATTTAATTTTTTTTTTTTTTTTACTATACCTTTGTCTGAAATCTCATACCAGCTGGGCACAAGAGTGTTGAGGTGAAGATCTGGGGAAAGCTACAAAATATTTTTCTGCAGCACTGAAATGTTCCCAAGAGCACAGTGGTCACCATAACTCTCAGAAGGAAGACCTTTAGTGCAACCACAACTATTACTGGCTGCCCAACCAAACTGAGCAATTGGAGGAGAAGGACCTTGGTAAGAGACGTGACCAAGAACCTGACAGCCACACCAGCTGAGCTAAAGAGAACCCATGTGGAGATGGGAGAACCTTCCAGAAGGACAACCACCACTGCAATGCTCCACTGATTTGGGCTTTATGGTAAAGTGGCCAGAGGACACACGAAAACCAGCTTGGAGTTTGCAAAAAGGTATCTCAAGAACTCTCAGACTATGAGAAACACGATTCTCTGGTGTGATTAAACCAAAATCAAACTGCTTGGCCTCAGTTCTAAGCATCACATCTGAAGGAAAACCGTCACTGCTCATCACAGGTGCAAAAGGGAAGCAGGGTGGTGGCAGCGTCATACTGTGGGGCTGGTGACTGGGAGACTAGTCAGGCTTGAGGGAAAAGGTAAATGGAGCAAAGTACAGAGATGTTCTTAATGACAACCTTCTCCAGAGTGCTCTGGACCTTGGACTGGGCCAAAGGGTTACCTTCCCTAGAATCCTAAACACAAAGACAAGACCACACAGGAGTGGCTTAGGAACAACTCTGAGTATGTCCTTGAGTGACCCAGACAAAGACAACATCTTGAACCCAATCAGACATCTCTGGAGAGACCTAACGATAGCTCTTCACCAACGGTCTCTATCCAACCTGACAGAACTTGAGAGGGTCTGCCGGGGGGAATGGCAGACAATCCTCAAATCCAGGTGTGCGAAGAAGCTTTTCATGGCAGACATTAGAGGTCTCTGTTCTGGAATCTCTGCCAAAGGGTCTGAATATTTGTATCAATGTGATATCACATTTTTTAAAATTTTTAATAATTTGCAAAAATTCAGTTTTTTGTCAAATTGTAGTATTGATTGCTGCTTGATGGGGGAAAATGAATTTAGAAGATTTTAGCCCAAGGCTGAAATGTAAGAAAATGTGAGAGAAGTGAGGGGATCTAAACTCTCTGAAGGCGCTATATAAGCTGGACGAGGACAAATTTAAGTACGAGACTGGGTTAGTTGGGGGGCTACACCCTTGTGCATATATAGGGTAGCAGATTAAGAGGGGAGGTGGGAGGGGGTTTCCTTCACAATTCAATATTCAGGTGACAACGGTGGCATTACAGAACCAAGAAGTTGTGACAAGTTCCAGCACAGTATAATGAAAGATAAACTGAAGAGCAAAAAGTAGAAGTGCATCCTAGTGAGTACCAGCTGGCTTCAGACGCTGTGGGTACTCGGGGTACTCCAAACAGGACCATGCAGGGGCTCTGAGGTGGAGGACTGCTCACTACCAGCCCACTTCAAGCACTGGGCTTTAGTCTCACTTCCACTTAGACTCACTGGTTAGGCTGACCTTCTGTGCATGTGGTTTTCCCCCTGTTATACATTGGCTCCCATGTTTTTCTTCCCACTGCTGCTAGGAGAGACCCCAGGCCCTTCCTAATCTTGAATTAGATTAAGGGAATGTTATTGTAACGACCTAGGGGGTGCAAGAGATGAAGGAATGAATTCCGCCTCCTTATGCCAGAACGCTGGTTTAGTCCTAACAAGGACCTTTGACATCTTCTGAAATTCCTCCACTAAGCTGCCAAGGTCTTCTGTGGTGCCACCCACTCCCAGCTGCCTTGTCCTTTTGGCCTGCACACCCACCTGCTCCATCTCACTCTGCTCACCCAGGGTCAGAGGCACCCCAACCATTGCATTATAAATGTAATGAATTATTATTATTATTATTATTACACTATTTCCAAGTTCGTGAGCCAACCCACAACCAGGGTCCACCTTCTAGGCTTGCCAGAGACCACACTTAAGGCATAAGGGACACACAAAACAGAATGCGTAGTCACAGTGTTACTGTATGTCTGCTGTCTCTCTCGGGCCCACTTACAATTCCGGCTTCTCCAGGTATCCCACCACCTCCGATAGTCTGTGGACTTTTGTCATGGGGAGCTGTAGCCAATCCCAGCAGCATCAGTTGCAAGGCAGAGACCAACCCTGGACAGGCTGCCAGGGGGCCACTCACAGGCTCACCCACAGAGAGGCCAGGCTGAAGTCTCCAGATAACCTAACCTGCATGTCTTTAGGACGGGTGTGTGAAAAAGGATGAATCTGACTCAGATATGGAGAAAACCTGCCAACCCCTCAGACAGGGTGGCAAACCTGCCTTACAAATCTGGGACGCTGGAGCTCTGAGGCAGCAGGCTGCAATACAAATGAAACGTCACATGACATTTCCTGCTATCACTCTTTCTGGAGCTCATTCGTGATCTCTTAATAAGGTGGCCCCGAGATTTCTGCATGGAAGCCGAGCCTCAAACCTTGAATGAAAGGGGCAGCACCCAAACTTTATCTCCCTGCCAGTCCGGGGTCCGCGCAAATCCGTGCGGTGGTCTCCAGAGCTCAGTGTGAAGCCGTGGAGTAACAAATTAACAAACAAACGTCACAAGTCTCTAGAAAGTGAGCAAAGGAACGAGAAGAAAAAGAAGAAAAGCCGGCAACAATAAAGTCAGCAGATAAAAGTGTGAGCAATGGCAGGAAGTTGTAAATAAACAGCTGGCTGGAAGCGTGCGCGCTTCCTGGCTTTTATTTGCGGGAGGCGCTGCTGGCTGGGGCCCGCCGATCTCAGCAGCGTGCGGCATAATTTAACCGTAATTGATAATGTAGGGGCAGCTAGGGAGAGGTGTCAGCTCCTGTGAGGGTCCTCGGGGAACTGCGCAGAAATCAAAGCAGATGGTCCAATTGCTCCTTATTTATGTGTTGCTGCGAGCTTCTCCGCCTGCGGGATAATGGATCATTATAGCCTGCTGTGCATAAACACCAATATGCTTTTAAATCTGGATTGCAAAGCTCAAGAAGAAAAAAAGGCCAATAATTCATAGCAGTCTGTCAAGATGCACCTCTTTAACAGGCTCGTCGACATGAATAATCCTATCAAGGATGCCGGGGCTCCGCTCTAGTGGCCTGTCTGGCTGCCGCCGAGCTGTGGCGCAGGGAGGGCGAACGAGGCAGCCTGCCGCTCGCTCCAGATGTGCTCGCCGTGCCTTCCTGACAGTTACACCTTTTGCCAAAGCAGCCACTTTTAATTAGAGCCGCTGCCTAATAGGACGAGCAAACTTCTGTTACTCAGATGGCAGCTCCGGTGACAACCCCCCCCCCCCAAAACACATACACACCCACCCAACATACATAGAAACGAACACGCACTATTAGACCGTCAGCCCTGTGTGTGTGTGTGTGTGTGAGAGAGAGAGAGAATGCTCGACAGTGTCCTCACACTTGCACCCTTATATGACAAACACAGATCTATCTATCTATCTATCTATCTATCTATCTATCTATCTATCTATCTATCTATCTATCTATCTATCTATCTATCTATCTATCTATCTATCTATCTATTATATAGTGCCTTTCATATCTATTTATCTATCTATTATATAGTGCCTTTCATATCTATCTATCTATCTATCTATCTATCTATCTATCTATCTATCTATCTATCTATCTATCTATCTATCTATCTATCTATCTGCAAACACACAAGTATGGGGAGAATTTCATGGCCTCTGACAATGGGGGCACACAGTCAATAACTTCTTTCCCTTTTTTCCTTTAGTGTGGAGCAGAATGCCATGAATGAACGTGGCATTATTTCTAGCATGGATCCTGCTCCTTACGGGAAGATTGCTATTTAAATTACACAGGCACTGGAAGCTGTCATTCATTCACAGACAAGCTTTGAAGCTTTGATGACATATTATCTGCCTAGGAATCTCTTACAGCAGGCTAAGATACCTTGCATTCAATGATCCATAATATACTGTACAGGGTTCACTTACGTGCCCCAACCCTTTATGACATGTCACTTGCTTGATTTATAATGTTTTTATATACAGTATATATATAGCCATGTGCATGGGAGTCAGCTTATGGGCTCTAGTGAACGTAGTTACCTGCTGCGCCAGGTGTTGGCACTGTTTTCTGATTTTTCTTTCTTTCTCCCTCTGCAGACTGGGTGACTGACGACCCTTCCATCACTGACATCATCTCCGGTGTCTATTCTCCTGGACAAACCCACTTCCTAATGTCTTTCTTCATAAAACCTTTGGAAAACCAGCTGTCTTCTTCAGTGTTGTTTTGGAGCCATGTCTGCAAAGACATCTCAACAACTAATTGCATGTTTATTTCCATAAAGCCTGTCAAATTATACAGGGTTACCTAGGCGATACCCCAACTCTTTATCTGTCTTCTTTGTATCATTTTATTTTACTACATATATTTTAGGGGCCCTGCTCAGCCGGGATGCCAGCTGGATGGAAGGATCAGGGGAGAGAGTGTGTTCAGGGCATTATGCTAGAGGGCAGCCACCCTGGGCGGCTGTGGCACCGTGGATTTCCTCAGGGCATGCTGGGAGTTGGAGTTTGCTGCAGCCCTGTTGGGTTTTGTGGGTGCCACCAAGGGGAGCCATTGCAGAGGCTGTAGGGCCCTATTATGTCGGGCTTCTGCCACACCTGGGTGCATTTCTGGAACATGCTAATGGGCCACCTGGAGTGCCTCCGAGTGCAACTTAAAAGGAGCCAGAGCCAGGAGGGAGAGGACGACGCTTCTCCTTGTTCAGCGAACAAGAGAAAAAAGAAAGAGAGAAGAATAAGAAAAAGGTAAAGAAAGTACTGTGTGCTGTAAAGTGCTTTATCGCACTGTGCTTCTGTGGGGAATGACAGGGAAGTGTTTCCCACTTAATAAACGTGTGTTGTGCTTTGAACTTGTGCCTGGTGTCTGTCTGTGTTGGGTATGGTTGGCCGGTGCGCCCCCTGCAGGCCACTATATATATATATATATATATATATATATATATGAATCCCTTTGCAAGGTGACTTTAGTGTATCTGTGACACCTTCTCGACTGCTCACTTATAGTTGCTGCATTTTTGATCAGAGTTTACCAATACACCTGTACTGTAAATTCACAGAGTGTCGCACTCTCATATTTATATAAATGTGACACACTCACGTGCAGGTCTCACCTTCCCGCTGTGACACTTCAGTCCTGCACACACATCTCTTCCTGACTTGTCGGTGACAGTTAATGCCTTTTAGATCAAAGGCTTCACAGACACTCAGTCAGAGTCACACTCATGCACCATACAGGCAGTAGTAGTATTGTCACATGTTTATTGTATCGGCTTTATGCACATTTTTGTTCTTGTCATCACTATGAAGTTGTCACCACCCTGCTATGGAGACTGTGTGTATCCAAATATGCCAACGTATCACCTCTGATGGGTCTCCATTATGACACACTACTGTATCTTTTGGACGTTTCCTTCTGCTGGCCTGTAATTTTTTTTTGTCACTAATGTTTTCTCATATTACACACATACACCAGACTGAAGGTTAGCTCAGTTTTTTTCTACCCGGAGGAAACCCAGACAGACACAGGGAGAACATTCAAACTCCACGCAGGGAAGCAAACCCGGGTCTCCTAACTGGCACCTTTCACTGCGCCACCATGCCGCCCGCATACAAACTTAAAAGGTTTAAATATAACAGAAATATATACCTTTATTTTTACTTCCTTAACTTGTGGAGGGTGTATCCTGTAGCAAAGCCCTAACGTTTTTCATGAAAGCCCCTTTCAGTCAATAAGCCTTAAAAACAGGTGTAAAGCTAAACTTGCAGCACCACTATTCAATTACACTTGCCTAACGCCTCTCCTAAGGGGACATACTGTGGGATCTGGGCATCCGTCAAAGCACCAATCACAGGCCCGATTAGAAAGCGGGAAGCTGTGATTTGTTGTCTCCCTCCCATGTAACAATCACAGCCCATGTTACAACGCACTATGTATGTATGTGTATATGTATATATGTGTATGTGTGTGTGTATGTATGTGTGTATATGTATGTGTATATATATATATGTTGATATGTGTATATATGTGGATGTGTATATGTATATATGTATATATATGTATATGTAGATATGTGTATATGTAGATATGTGTATATATGTATATATGTATATATATGTTTACATAACCTCTTTAACACACTACTTCTCCGCTGCGAAGCACGGGTATTTTGCTAGTTTCTAATAAGTTTCAAGACATGTGAACATGGAAACTATAAGACCACACTCTTAAAATTAAAGGTGCCAGGGTGGTTCTTCAGAGCAATACCATAGGGGAACCATTTTTAGTTCGCAAAAGAACCATCCACAATGAAGGTTCCAGAAAATATAAAAAACAGCTTTTCTTGAAATCCTTGACAGGTTTCATAAGTAGCCAAGAATAGATGATAACAGATGTGTGAGATACTGACGGGGTCCTGATTTTGAAAGGAGTCTTCCTTCTGCACAGGGTAAGTTCAGGATTTTGTGTCCTGTCAGGTAGCCTTCAATACATTAAACATTTCAGTTTTGTTCACATAACTAGGAAGCCCAAAACTGCAAATTAATTTATAAAGAAGAAAGAAAGAATTTTTAGTCAAGCCCATGAGAGACCACACAACCCAATAAAGTGCCATTGCAGTCTTTTGTAATTTGAAGTGTCCATCAGGTAAACGGACTCAAATTCTGTGTTTAATGAGATGAACTTTCCGTACTGTAATCCATTCTTGTCTATTATGGCGCCAGGGAATGGTGATATGTTACATGGCTGGACATGCAGATAAGAATTTCACTGCACTCTGTACATGTGACAATGTGACGGTCACTGCTACTGGTACATGTACAGGGTATGTATGAGACACACACACACACACACACGCACATGCACATGGCACTGCTGCTCACACACATCTCTTAGCGTGGCCCCCCACTTCTGTACACACAGCCCTTCCTGATCTCTCAGCTCTCATTAATAAATTTTGATTGCTGGTCACACAGACACTCATACAGTTCATCCACACCGTGTCACGTTCCCACACGTCCATGATCCTTGTGGCACCTACCATTCCTGTTCTCTCACCAATCACGCAGCACATTGCAGTATACCGTCACACTTTCAGGTGTCCACTCACAAGTCGCACACTGACCTTTTAAATTGGAGTAGGGTGATGTTGTCATTCCCTCTGATGTGTCCCTAGTATACACAGGCACCTTCATATCCACATTCAGTTCACACCCCACATGTCACATTGACTCTTGCACATTTAATGTACACTCAATAAGCGACGCACACCTGTCACTTGTCACAGGGCATGCAGACTGTTTCCTCTCATGTCACCCACGTGCCAACAGTCTTGTGGTTTGTCGTGCCAATCCTTTCTGTTGTGTTCTTGTACTGAGCACTGATCTTTATAAGAAACGCTTGACATTCTATCTGGAATAGTAAAGAGTGTAAGGGGACACTAAGGACCTCCATGAATCCCCCCAAACGTAGCTGCAAGACAGAAGACACTTTCATCTAAAAACAGAGGATGTGGAGCTTTTCCGTGAATTCTTTTCTAAACGTTGTTCAGTATCATTTTGTATAGTGCACCTTACAGAGTGGGATATGGACCCAAAATTAAATCAGACCCAAAAATATGTTTTCAATTTCCTTCCACTCATCCTTTTTATAATCCTGCCTAATAAAATTTTAAGGCTGATCTTGGCAGCATTGAATGTAAGACTGAGATCAATTCTGGGGAACCCCAGTCACTTTCACTTTTTGAGCTTTCTTATTCCAGTGTGGTGTGGCAGGGAGCCAAACTCTGTCATTACAGGGATGGGTACAAGACAGGAGTTTACCCTGGATGGGACCCCAGTCCATTCTGCCACAACGACTAGCATCCCATTACACTGGTGCCTGCAGCTATGAAGTGTTTTCAGAAGCTAGTCAAGAATTACATGTGTTCTTCACTACCCGAAGAACTAGATCAATTACAGTTCACATATTGCTCCTATAGATCCATGGATGATGCCATCACCTTGCTCCCCCATACAGTTCTCGCCCACCTGGACAATAGGAAGGGCAAACACAGTGCATAGACTATAGTTCTGAATTTCAAACAATAAACACCTCTAAGCTCAGAGACCTGCATCTGAGTACTTCATTGTGCAGCTGGCTTTGAACTTCTTGACCCCAGGTGGTTCAAGTGAGTGCTAACACTTCATCATTGTTCACCCTCAACACAGAGGGCCCCACAGGGCTGTGTTCTGACTCCTCCGTTGTACTCCCTCTACACAGATGACTGCCTGGCTATATATGACTCTGACGTCATTGTGAAGTTTGCTGAGCACACATTTGTGGTAGGCCTGATCTCTAACCACAATCAGCAAGCTCACCTGGATGAAGTCAGACCTAGACCCTCACATTCTTAATAACTATAGACCCATTTCAGATTTACTCTTTCTCTCTAAAATACTTGAAAAAGTAGTCGCCAATCAGCTTCAGTCGCACCTTACACATCACAATTTATTTGAGAAATTCCAGTCTGACTTCTGAACTGGTCATAATACAGAAATGGCACTAATGTGTGTTGTAAATGACATTCTGATATTCTCTGATAAAGGAAACTCCGCTGTAATTATGTTGTTGTACTTAAGCGCAGCATTTGACACCACTGACCATTCTATTTTACTGCACAGGCTAGAAAATGATGTTGGGCTTACAGGCACCGTGCTCGCTTGGTTTAGTTTTTATTTATCAAATCGATTTCAATATGTACAGAAATGTGCTGACAGGACTCCATCATTATACACAGAAGTGAGATATGGTGTCCCGCAGGGCTCAGTACTGGGACCTTTACTGTTTTCACTTTACATGCTTCCACTGGGATCTCTCATTAGAAAACATCATGTTAATTTTCACTCGTACACAGATGACACCCAGTTATACCTTTCTTTTAGACCAAATGAAGTTTCTCCAATGTTGTCTGTAATTAGATGTGTTAGTGAATTAAAGGAGTGGATGGATGAGAACTACTTATCTTTAAACACAGAGATGTTAATTATTGGAGGGAATGATGCTGATCACAACAATATTCTGTCACCATTTAACTCAGTTGGAATCTCCATTAATTTTACTGAATCAGCCCGCAATCTAGGAGTTGTCTTTGACTCTAGCATGTCATTTAAAGCGCATATTACAAAGTTGTGCAAATCATGTTTTTTCCATCTTGAGTAATGTAGGCGTTTTCTAAATAAGCAAGATTCTGAGAAATTAATTCATGCATTAATTTCTAGTAGGATTGACTACTGCAATGCGGTGTTCACTGGATGTTCAAACTGTTCTTTATACAGCCTCCAGTTAATCCAAAATGGTGCTTCAAGAAATATTACAAGAACAAGAAAATACAAACAAATAACTCCAGTTCTTAAATCCTTACACTGGCTCCCAGTTAAGTTGAGGGCAGATATCAAAATCCTCCTTTTAACATATAAAGCCTTAAATGGCAGAGGTCCGGCTTACTTATCTGAGCGTATCATGACTTACAAACCAGAGCGCACATTAAGATCTGAAGATGCCAGTCTGCTTATGATTCCAAGGATTAATAAAATAACAGTGGGAGGTCGAGCTTTTAGTTACAGGGCCCCTAAACTGTGGAGTGGTCTGCCTGCTACTATAAGAGATGCCCCTTCGGTCTCAGCTTTCAAATCCTGGCTGAAGACTCACTACTTCAGTTTAGCACACCCTGACTAGAGCTGCTGATTAACTGTACAGTCTGCATCTCTGTTGTTGGTCATTAGCACTAAAACATAAGTAATGTAACAGTTATAAGTTGTTACTAACCTTCACCTATTCTGTTTCTCTTCTTGGTACTCAAATGTGGCACTTGGTGCCACTGCCCACCTGCCAAGTTGTTTTGCCTGCCTAAGGTAAAGTCATCTCTGATGGAGGATCACAGGAATCGTCGGGTAGAGGGGTCCTTTCATTGGATTGGCTGGCCCAGCACTGACTCAGCTGTGGAATGGCCAATAGGGGGAGGCAGCTTGATGCCTGTGGTCTCCAGGACTCTGAACAAATCCAAATCCTCTTATGTGATATCATCTACTATTGAATTCTGCTCTGTACTTGTAATATTTCTATTGTACTATTATATTGTTTTGAGGATTACTTGTGTTCTGTGTATTGTATTGTATTTTATTGACCCCCTTTTTTTGACACCCACTGCACACCCAACCTACCAGTTTGAACTGCCTTTCCCAAGGTTTCTTCCATTTTTTTCCAAGGGTTTTTTTTGAGAGTTTTTCTTTGTCTTCTTAGAGAGTCAAGGCTGGGGGGCTGTCAAAAGGCAGGACCTGTTAAAGCCCACTGTGGCACTTCTTGTGTGATTTTGGGCTGTACGAAAATAAATTGTGTTGTGTTGCATTGTATTGTATTGTACTGTCACACTGGTATAAGGACAACAGCCTACTCTTGACTACTCTTGAATGTCAGAAGGACAAAGGAGCTGATTGTGAACTTTGGGAGAAAACAACAGAGGCTCTACCACTCCCTCAGCATTAATAGCACTCAGGTGGAGAGGGTGGACAGTTTTAGATGCCTTGCTGTCCACATCATAGAGGACCTGATCCAGGCATATTGACTCCTTGATGAAGAAGGCATAGCTACGTTTCAGGCTGCCTTCCCAATAACTAAAGAACTTGTACACATCCACCATCGAAAGTATCCTGACAGGAAGTATTAGTGCCTGGTTTGTGAAAAGCACACAGCCGGACCACAAGGCTCTTCACTATGAGGGGCCAAACAGGCCAAAAATCATATATTTTTGTACGTAAAGTATTGGTTTATGCATGAACATTATTGGTTTGTGATGCGGTCAGCTAAACACATCATTGGGAGTCACTGCCACTCTTATCCCCAAGACACACGGTCAGTATAGATCAGTCAATTCACGTCCTTGTACGAGAGAGCAAGGGGCACCAGAGAAGTATGTGAGGATTGTGCAGGATATTTAAGAGGAAGTGAGGACTTGGGTTAAATGCAGTGTTGGGGTAACAGACAAGACCCCAGTTAGAGTACAGTAGGTCTGCACCAGGGATTTTCTTGAAGTCCTCACCTTATTGATCTCATTATGAATGTGCTGAGTTATGGGATAAAAGGCCAATCCCCCTGGTGCAGGCTTTATGCCGAGGACATTATTTTGTGTAGCACCGGAAAAGAGGAAGTGGAGAGGACGTTGGAAGAATGGAGGAGGACTTTGGAAGATAGAGGGCTGAAGATAAATAGGAAGAAGAAGGCATATGTGAGGATTAATGATGATCAGGATTCAGAAGTTAGCCAACTACTGAAAAGAGTGGATAAGTTTAAATATCTGGGTCAGTTGTAGTCCAAGATGGTGAATTAGATACAGAAATGGTCCACAGAGACAAGTGTGGATAGAACAATTGGAAGAAGGTATCAGGAGTATTGTGTGATCAGAAAATTAAGGTGATAGTTAAAGATCAGGTTTTTAAGTCAGTGGTAAGACCAGCAATGATGTATGGAGCTGAGACCCGGCCAATAAAAGGATCAAAGGAGAAGAAGTTAGATGTTGCAGAAATGAGAAGGTTACGATGGATGTGTGGAGTTACAGAAAAGGACAGAATAAGAAATGAGACCATCAGAGGTACAACAAAAGTGGGAAAGACATCTAAGAAAGGACTGGAAAGTAGGTTGGAGTGGTATGAACAAGGAATATGTGGGCAAAAGAGTGATGGGAATGAAAGTACAGGGGAAGAGAAAGTGAGGAGGCCAAAATGGAGAAGAATGGATAAAGGAAAAGAAAATCTGAAAGAAAAGCACTTAACTGGCAAGGAGGTGCAGGACTGAGGTGAATGGAGAAGGTTGGTCAAGCACATCAACCCATCAAAGAAGTGGGAAAGGATGAGGAAGAAGAAGTACAATTGTCACCTTTCTCTAGTGTGAGCCATGGTGAATTGATTGTCTCCCACAGGACAGCAATGGTGGGGCTTGAATTGATTTGTCGACTAGCACCTTAGTACATAGGCCACTCAGCCAAATTCTCTACACATTATGAAATCCACATTCTTTATTAGAGTGGCACAGTGGTCAACTCTCCTGCCCACAGATCCAGTGTCTGTGTGAAGATTGTGTGGATTTTCTTCTAGTTTCCTTCTTCTAAGACATGCACCGGGTAGATAAAATGGTGACTCTGAACGGGGCAGTGAGAGTGTTTGCGTGTATATGAACTGGTGTCCTTTCCAGAATTGTTTCTCCAATGTTAGCGTGAATGGCTACAGCCCCAGGTCTCCTAACTACGAGGCAGCAGCGCTACCCACTGCACCACCGTGTCACCCGCTTGTGTTTTCATTTTTCTTAACTGAACACGTCAGACACAGAGGCCAGTCCCCCATACCTGGTGGTCTTCTAGGCACACTGCGCACAGAAGGCACTGATGCGGGCGCAGCACCGTGTATCCAAAGTGGTGAAAACATTTGCCCAGAATGGAATCCAAGTTGAAATTTAGGAATCGTTCATTTCTGGAATTTTCCATTGAACATTTTCGCACCACATTAAACCGTGAATAACTGAAGCCCTGGTAACTTAATCCGCGAATACAGAGTTCTGCTGTAATGTCTCTCTTATTGCTATGTATGTCTGAAGACCTTCACAAAGTTCCGCCATATCAAGCCTGTTCTAAAATGATAGCCTTTTATTTAAGAGGCCCCTTCACTGAACATAGAGGACATGCTTGGTGAGTCAGTAATGGTGACCTTACAAGCCCACACCTTCACTACGTCT
Source organism: Erpetoichthys calabaricus (assembly GCF_900747795.2). Lineage (NCBI taxonomy): Eukaryota > Metazoa > Chordata > Cladistia > Polypteriformes > Polypteridae > Erpetoichthys > Erpetoichthys calabaricus. The sequence continues at coordinate 34,885,955 of NC_041402.2, forward strand.
CAAGTGACCTTTACTTTCTCTTCTGTCCAGGTGACTGCTTATTTTTAGACTGATCTTTGGTAGCAAGAGCCTGCTGCCCTAGTATGAGTACAATAAGAAGAACACGTCCTGATAAAGCCTTGTGACCTTCTGCACGTTCCTCCACAACATGATATTTGTTATTATATGCTTGTTTTGTAACTGATTATTCATTAATCTCCATCCTGCTTGGCTTTGAACAATCTGTGCACCATTTTAACCCAACTTAACGTAAAAGATGTCATATAAAATGTAACATGAATTGAGAGTGACACCATTGGGTGTTGAAGAGGTCCATCTGATTGTTGTCACCTTCCTTGTGGAAGGTTTGCTATTGTTGCATCCAGGGTGGCGTGCTGCTGAGATATACCAGGAAGCCACCTTTTTGAAAACCCCTCCTTGTCTGGCTTATCACTCTGCTTGGTGTAGCCATGTTGCGGTTCCAGAGTGTCCACCATTGTCACTGACACACACACTCAACATGACACGTTGTGGGCTGGGGTGTTGCTCTTCCGGTCTCCATTCAAGGAGATGACAGATGAAGTTTGTGGAGCCTCTGCTTTCCAGTTTGTGTTTTCTTTCATTTTCTAAAGCAATTCTGTTATGTGTGGGAGTTGAACTCTTATGGTGTCCATGTGCACATTACAGCAGTAAGGCAGCCTCCCCCCAGGGTCACAACGCATTCATTTGATTACCAAAGCCAGGATCTTAGAGGCCACAATTGAACACAAGGCAGGGGCACAAGCTAAAACTCAGGCTTGAAAAACAGTCACAATCATGTAGCAGATGATATTCAATATGTAATTAAGTAAATGTGTCATGATATGTGTTGTGAGCTTGCTGTGCAAATTGGGACAACTTGAATAAGAAAGTGAAGAAAAATAGGAAGGCGCCACATTTGCTGTCTTAGTATGGGCCATATTTCACCTCAAGCCTACTTACATGTTTATATTATCACTTACTGTGCTACCCATCTAAGACGAGTTGAAATCTAAGGAATCATCATCAACCTTAGCGTTACTGTTTGCAGTGCACCATCTATTTGTAATACAGCTCATAATAAAAGGCATTGCATTTGTCATTCCAACAGATGACGCATCACACACATTGCTGCATTGCTATGTTTGTGATGAGCCATCCATTGCAATGACAAACACCATGCGTATGTCTCTATTATATGCCATTTGGTATGGGATTGGCAAAATCAGTGTTAATGTTTGCGGTGCACCATCTAATGGAATGACAGAGAAATAGCAACTGAACAGACATACAGATACACAGACACACATACACTTAACCATTTCTTAAGGTGGATTGACTATTATGGATTGAAACTCCTTATGAATTCAATGAAGATCAGACTACTATACTTATGAAAAGCACGGACAATCTGCCTATCCATCAATCCATTTGTAGGGTTGTGCAGAGCTGGGTCTCATTGTCCTTCTTCGTTATCACTCTCATGTGGTTGTTTTATTGCCTCATGGTATGTTGCCACGTTGATCTCTCGACATACATGTGAGCAGTATTTTCGTTAAATATTACCTTATGTCTTCAAGTACGGACCAAAAAGATCAGAACCACCACTTACCATTGGGCCCATTGTGTGCAAGCAGAGAAGCTTGCATGTGCTGCTCCATGAAGTCAGCCAGAGTTGGAAGTTCTGCAGTTGGGATACATGATGGAGAAACATAAAACTTTCTCAAGATAAATGGTCACTTGTGTTTAGATCTGGTAGACTGATAGACATGACGTGCAAAGAACCTCATGTTATACTCATCAAGCCACTGAGTGGCTGAGATCACATCCTCTGTTGGTGGGAGAGATGGCATTCTGTCCCAAGCAGCAGGAGGGAACTGTCACCGAGTAGGCTGAAGTCGGTCATTCAGAGTCATTTCATGATGTTAGGACATTCATTAGGTGCTTACCCACTGCAGGAACTTTGTTTTTAGGAACCAATGAGTTTCTGTACGATGTAGGCCATGGGCCACTTGTGCTCCCTGGCCACTATGGTGTGTTACATTCCCCCCGCACAACAGGAGCTGTAGCCTTTCTGCAAAATATGTGACATGCAAAGAGGAGTGATGCAATGTGAAGTACGACGTGATCAGAATTTCATGGGGGAGATCATTGCTTCATTGTGGTGCATGGCGTGGCATACCAGTGAGCCGGCTATGCAGAGTCACACTGTTGGAAGTGCGGTGCTCCATCTTCATTAATAACTCACCAAAGTCCAAAGTACTTACAGAATTGTAAGATGGCACCAGTGCTTGTGGTCAAGCAATCAGCACAAGTCATTGCCCGAGTTCCACCCATGATGATAGCATCTAGTTGATTGAGAAGTACGTACCCTGGAGTAGGAACTGGAAAGAAAAGTATCAGGAACTTCCTACTGGGAACTAGAAATGGCCCGAGTTCCTGTAGTGGAAATGTTACAAAGTCATCACATTGTCAGGTATGCAGAGTACCGTGTAGTCCAGTCGACATGGAGGACCTCACTATACGCTTGTTAGGTTGTCATCCATGTGCAAAATACCCCATTACAGGGCAGGATGGGATGATCAAATTCAGATTTGAATTATCTGTGGGCTTGTTTGTGTTATCTTTACAGATTTGGTTTACCCAATTAGGATTTACAAGGTCAACGATTCCATTTATGGTGTTAGTTTGTCGTGAATTCAAGTATTTTTTATGTTGTACTCTTTTGAATGGCATTCTGTTTTGGTATGATGCGCCATCATTTTGTGTCCTCCATGTTAGGATACGTCTTCTAGGGGGTGTGTCCTCTGAGTTTGTGACCTTGACATTACCACATGATGGGTTTAAAGGTCAGCAATTAATGTCATTTCCTTATCCAAGATTGTGGAGAGCACAAACATTTGCCATCAAATTGCTTTCTAAAAATATCTCTCTGTTTTTGAATGTTTTGACTTCGATTGTTGCATGATGTTCTGGTTTTGATATTTCGATCCTTTTGATTTTCACAGTTTGGACCATACTGATCATATGCTCTTGGTAAATTTTAATTGGTGACGTATTCCAGTTCTGCTCTACACGTCGGTCCTTATCGTCCCCCACAAAGTAACGGGTATTTTGAGGTGATCTGATCTGACTGAACTATGAACTCAGACCCCTTTCATTCTTGTCATTGATTTAATATCTGCGTTAGTATTCCATCGTGTAACCTTACACAAATTCTGTTATTTGCTCATGTTCCTCTTCTACAATTTTGTATTTTTATTACGGATTCTAACTCCTTATTCTAAATCAGACCTTTCTGTTTTGTGCTTTACTGTTGTTGTTGGTCGAGTGAAGGACAGGAATGAAGTGGAAGGTTGGGGTTCCAACCAAGGAAACCTGTTTATTTGAAACAGAAAAAACTGAAAGTGATAAGCACGTGATAGGGCCAAGTTTGACGTTAGCCGTTGGCTTCACTGCGATAGGCTCTGGAGAGCAGTCTTATCACAGGATCGGACACCAAAAGGCGCTGCACTAATCTCCCGAGTGAGATGCCACTTCTCAGAGCGCTTCACTTTTATAGCTCCTGGACTCAAAGGGGTCTGGTCAGCTGCCCTCAGTGGGCATCTCCTTGGAACTGTTGGATGATAAGAGAGATACCCAGTGGCATAGCTCGAGTTTGTGCCACTCAGGGTGGGGCGGTGCTTCAATTTGCAGCCCTCCAACATATCGGAATATGTTAACCTATTTAAATAGAAAATAAAAATGATGTATAGAGAAAAATTAAGATAAGTTTTGCTTAGATGTATTCATATATAGAGAAACAGCAATCATTTTTTTACATATAATTATTTATAAGCATCAACTAGACAAGAATTGGGGTGGCACAGTGGTAGCGCTGCTGCCTCGCAGTTAGGAATCCTGGGTTTGCTTCCCAGGTGGAGTTTTTATGTTCTCCCTGTGTCTGCGTGGGTTTCCTCCGGTGCGCTGGTTTCCTCCCACAGTCCAAAGACATGCAGATTAGGTGCATTGGCGGACCTAAATTGTCCTTGGTGTGTGGGTGTGTGTGTGTGTGTGTGTGTGCCCTGCGGTGGGCTGGCACCCTGTCCGGGTATTTGTTTCTGCCTTGCACCCTGGGGTTGGCTCCAGCAGACCCCCGTGACCCTGTGTTAGGATATAGTGGGTTGGATAATGGATGGATGGATGGATAGACAAGAATATAGTACATGATAAGCCATCCATCCATCCATCCATTTTCCAACCCGCTGAATCCGAACACAGGGGTCTGCTGGAGCCAATCCCAGCCAACACAGGGCACAAGGCAGGGAACCAATCCTGGGCAGGGTGCCAACCCACCGCAGGACACACACAAACACACCCACACACCAAGCACACACTAGGGCCAATTTAGAATCGCCAATCCACCTAACCAGCATGTCTCTGGACTGTGGGAGGAAACCGGAGCGCCTGGAGGAAACCCACGCAGACACGGGGAGAACATGCAAACTCCACGCAGGGTGGACCCGGGAAGCGAACCCGGGTCTCCTAACTGCGAGGCAGCAGCGCTACCACTGCGCCACCGTGCCGCCCCATGATAAGCCATGTTCTGATAATTAGTTTAATGTAATTACGCTGCGAAAACCAGAACCAGTGTAGTGTACAAGTGATAGGTGGGGATGTTTTCTGCGCAGAGCAAGAATGCATTCGGATTGATAACGAAACAAAATTATAAATTGTAAATTAGTTGTTTATCTTCCTAGAAATTATTATCAGTGTAATGTTTCTGTTTATTTTTGTTATTGCTTCATAAATTTCAACTGCTGTGTCTGATGCCGTCACAGAAGGACAGTCTGAAAACTATTTATGAAGCATTTGTGGGTAAAAATCAGAGAATTTGACTTTTTCATTCATGAGTGATATTTTTCAAAACCCTGCTGCTTACACAAGAATTGTACTGAGCCTGTTGGCCAATAATGCCACCCCCAAAAATGTGCTACCCGCCCCTATATACGCCACTGGTTAGCGATTGAGCCTCCTGGTGTCCAGGAATGGTAGCACCTACGTTCCGACGAGCTTGGAAGGTGACCCTCAGATACACATGCGTGGGGGGTTACAGTATGTGGGGTTTTAATGTTTGATATTAGCTTATGTCCAGTGTTACTAATTTGATCTTTTTCTGTGCTATTATTTCTTTTGTATCCTTTCGAAAATGTGTGAAGTATTATTATATTCTTTGTAACTTGACTCCATCTCATTTTCTGGTCGCTTTCCTCCTTTCTGCTGGTCTTCGGTAACATAACACGGGGGGCTTCAGTGTGTTGTTGTCTGGTACAGTAGAATATACAATTAGCTATACACAATGCTGTATATCGTAAATAGACCAATCACATCCCACACACACACACACACACACACACACACACACACACACACACACACACACCCAATGTGCAAACAAAAGCCACAATGCCTTGTACTTGAGAGCAGCATCATGCAGAATTGACACTTTGTATGTCTTCTGTTCACAAGAGCAGGCCATTTTCTGTAGCACTGCTGATGCTTAGTTGACTTTTTTTTTTTCATTTGGGACATTTTGCGCTCTTAAGAATTACTTATGAATGTTTTGAAATCACTTCAATTTTTTTTTTATTTGTTCGGCGCCTCCTCACTCACCATTACAATGAAACATCCACAATATGATGTACCATTTGACTCGTCTTGATGTCTTGTTGTGCAAAACTTCAAGTTGTTCAGGAGTTCCCTCCTATTTTTGTCCCTCTAGACTCATAAACTCCTCATTCATAGGCCATTTTTGACCATAATTTGTGCAGGGAATTAAACCCTTATGGTAAAGAGTAAATCAATAGGCGTCTTTAGCAAAAATGGTCAGAAGGACTTGAAGCTGTGCAGGCCACATCAACTGTCCCCCCTTAAAGGGATACAAGGGGTAAAAGCTACTCTTTTTCACACAACTGGGGATCGGTAATTTTGCATGTGGAGTGTCATTCTAGGCTATTTTGAGGTTGCTGACTATGAATATGGTCATATTTTTGATGTTTGATTCTTGACAAGTGGTCCGAGCCCTCTAAGAACCACACCCAAAAGGTAAAAGATAACAAATCTCAAACATAAGCATGTGGGGTATCGTTTTCAGCTATTTCAAGGTCAGTGATTGTGAATATGATATCATTTTTGATCCATCATTAGGGCTTTAGTATTCTATGAGACTACACAGGGCAAAAAATGACGAATTTACAGTTAGGTCCATAATTATTTGGACAGAGACAACTTTTTTCTAATTTTAGTTCTGTACATTACCACAATGAATTTTAAATGAAACAACTCAGATGCAGTTGAAGTGCAGACTTTCAGCTTTAATTCAGTGGGGTGAACAAAACGATTGCATAAAAATGTGAGGCAACTAAAGCATTTTTTTAACACAATCCCTTCATTTCAGGAGCTCAAAAGTAATAGGACAAATTAAATAACTGGAAATAAAATGTTAATTTCTAATACTTGGTTGAAAACCCTTTGCTGGCAATGACAGCCTGAAGTCTTGAACTCATGGACATCACCAGATGCTGGGTTTCCTCCTTTTTAATGCTCTGCCAGGCCTTTACTGCAGCGGCTTTCAGTTGCTGTTTGTTTGTGGGCCTTTCTGTCTGAAGTTTAGTCTTCAACAAGTGAAATGCATGCTCAATTAGGTTAAGGTCAGGTGACTGACTTGGCCATTCAAGAATTTTCCACTTCTTTGCTTTAATAAACTCCTGGGTTGCTTTGGCTGTATGTTTTGGGTCATTGTCCATCTGTATCCTGAAACGCCGCCCAATCAATTTGACTGCATTTAGCTGGATTTGAGCAGACAGTATGTCTCTGAACACCTCAGAATTCATTCAGCAGCTTCTGTCCTGTGTCACATCATCAATAAACACTAGTGTCCCAGTGCCACTGGCAGCCATGCACACCCAAGCCATCACACTGCCTCCACCGTGTTTTACAGATGATGTGGTATGCCTTGGATAATGAGCTGTTCCACGCCTTCTGCATACTTTTTTCTTGCCATCATTCTGGTAGAGGTTGATCTTGGTTTCATCTGTCCAAAGAATGTTTTTCCAGAACTCTGCTGGCTTTTTTAGATGTTCTTTAGCAAAATCCAATCTAGCCTTTCTATTCTTGAGGCTTATTAGTGGCTTGCACCTTGCATTGCACCCTCTGTATTTACTTTCATGCAGTCTTCTCTTTATGGTAGACTTGGATATCAATACGCCTACCCCCCGGAGAGTGTTGTTCACTTGGTTGGCTGTTGTGAAGGAGTTTCTCTTCACCATGGAAATGATTCTGCGATCATCCATCACTGTTGTCTTCTGTGGACGTCCAGGTCTTTTTGCGTTGCTGAGTTCACCAGTGCTTGCTTTCTTTCTCAGGATGTACCAAACTGTAGATTTTGCCACTTGTAATATTGTAGCAATTTCTCGGATGGGTTTTTTCTGTTTTCGAAGCTTAAGGATGGCTTCTTTCACCTGCATGGAGAGCTCCTTTGACCGCATGTTGTCTGTTCACAGCAAAATCTTCCACATGCAAGCACCACACCTCAAATCAACTCCAGGCCTTTTATCTGTTTAACTGTTAATGACATAACGATGGACTTGACCACACCTACCCATGAAATAGCCTTTGAGTCAATTGTCCAATTACTTTTGAGCCCCTGAAAAGAAGGGATTATGTTAAAAAAATCCTTTAGTTGCCTCACATTTTTATGCAATCGTTTTGTTCACCCCACTGAATTAAAGATGAAAGTCTGCACTTCAACTGCATCTGAGTTGTTTCATTTAAAATTCATTGTAGTAATGTACAGAACCAAAATTAGAAAAAGGTTGTCTCTGTCCAGATATTTATGGACCTAACTGTAGAATTGATCAAGAAGTCAAGAAAAATGACACCTTTTATTGGCTAACTAAAAAGATTACAATATGCAAGGCAACTCAGGCCTCTTCCTCAGGCAAGATGTAACACAGAGACTGGAATTCCTTGTGCTTATATAGACAGCAAGACAGACATAGCATTGGAAAACCTTTAAGTGAGATGTCTTAGATGTAAAAAATTAATAAACCTCTCCAGGCAGATTCATTTAGCAAGAGATGAGAACAACGTTCAGTCAAGATCTTTGGATAAGATAATCCAAAGCAAGAAATGGCTTCTCATTAAGAAACTGGTTGGAGTGAAATTAGTTGGAGTTTGAAGCCTCAATTTAGCTGGTCAACTGTTGACTTGTTTCACATTTGATTTCTGTTTGGCTGTCATTTAATGAAGAAAATAATTAATTCAGAGCACTGAATCCTTAAAAACAGGGCTATTAAAAGGAAGGGAAAAAGAAGTTAATTAGCAGTGAAAACTGATCACTGATTACGAAAAAGGGTTAGAATGAAAACCTGCAGCCACTGCGGCCCTCCAGGACTGGAGTTCGCCACCCCTGTACTAGGGTGATGTACCGTGTTAGCCATTATGAATGTAGTGAGAAGTCAAGCAACATGACACCTTTTATTGGCTAACTAACAAGATTACAATATGCAGGTTTTCGAGGCAACTCAGGCCCCTTCTTCAGGTGAGATGTAAGAAGTTTTTCAATACAATGGGGATTCTTTGTCACTCCGCCATAGAATGAACTTATACAAGCTCCACATTAAGCATGGCAGTAGGGCCTGGAGGAGCTCACTTCAGCAGTCATGGACACCGTGGACTGGACTTTAAAGTCACAGTGCTTATGGGCAACGTCAAAACACAGCAAGAGAGAAAAAAAAATGGGAATTTAAACTGGTGTGAAAACGTAACACATTACAACATGGTGTAAATAGAGACAAGAGTTTAATAACAAGATATGAGGACTGTTTACATCTCACTGACTGACTCAGACATCCTGACTACAGATCCACATTGTATGGAAAAACACATCAACATTTGCAAAACATGGACTTTGATTTTATCTTATCCAAAAATCTTGACTGCACGTTGTTCTCCTTTCTTGCTAAATGAATCTGCCTGGAGAGGTTTATTAATTTTTTACATCTAAGACGTCTCACTTAAAGATTTTCCAATGCTGTGTCTGTCCTGCTGTCTATATAAACACTGGGAAATCCAGTTTCTGTATTCCATCTTGCCTAAAGAACGGGCCTGAGTTGTCTTGAAAGCTTACATATTGTCATCTTTTTAGTTAGCCAATAAAAGGTGTCATTTTGGTTGACTTCTTATTACATCCATAATGGCTTACACGGTACAACACCCGAGTACTATTAGAATCGAGAATGTTTAGGCCTTAAACATTGTGATGGATGGCCGGGGCCCATGCCTGGCCTGGACACCCCTTCACCACATCTGCCAGGGGGACAAGGGTGGGAAGTCCAGTATCTCACCCTAGACGCTAGATGGCAGCCTCCCTGGGTTGCAGCACTACCTCGGACTCCCGCAGGGCTTCATGGGGGTTGGAGTTCTGTGCAGCTCTGTGGGGTTCCGCAGACACTGCCAGGGGGTGCTGCAACAGGAGCGGCTCTCCCCTTTTGGGCATAGGTTTCGCCTTACCCGAAAGTGCAGGTGGATGTCTGCAATCAACCACCTGGAGCACTTCCGGGTGCCTGATAAACAGGAGCCAGCGACCACCAGTCATCGGCCAGAGTCAGGAGGAGGAGGACTAAGCCTGTGGAGGAGTGGTGGTGGAGGAAGAGAAACGTGCTTGTGTGTGTGTGTGTATATAGTTTCAGTGCTTGGGACTGTGTTGTGGCTGGAGGGATTACGGGGAAGACGTGCCCTCCAACTGAAGAAAAATAAAGTTCTTTTAATTTTATACGTGCCTCCCGTGTCAAGTCTGTGTCGGGTCGGACGCAATATAGCACCTTTCTTACAACATTTAAACTGAAACACACATTTTAATATTTCAAATACACGACACAACTATTCTTGTTTATTACAAAATTCTACCTTATTACTTCTACCTTCTACCTTGCTGGGAGGAGTGGTGGCTCTGAGGTAGGGATTTGCACTGGTAATCGGAAGGTTGCCGGTTCGAATCCCATAAACGCCCAAAGTGACTCTACTCTGTTGCGCCCCTGAACAAGGCCCTTAACCTGCAATTGCTTCATCCTGGGTATGACGTTAATCTGTAGGCCCTCCAACCTGCAGGGAAATACCTGGGGGTTGGTGGCAGAATTGACACTCCAGCCACCATTAAAAACCTCCCACTGTCCCATTCCATCTGAACTGGTGTGGTTCTGAGGTGTCACCCGTTGCATGGCTGGTTTGCCATGTGGTGTCATGCGCTGTATCAGTGCATGAGCCAAAATCAGAACCAAAAGACAAACTGGTCAGTCACTAAACAAAAGAAAGAGCAGAGTTCTAAAGCCTGGGCGTTAACTATCAGCAAAAGAATCTCACACTAACACAAAGATTATCTGCAAACTCAGATGAGAACACAACACAGTCGTCAGCGCTGACCTTTAAACCCGCCACAGATGTCACTGACCGCGCCCCCGGCAACTAGGAGCCACGTCTTGGTAACGGGACGCACAAAATGGCGGTTCCCATGTACAAAATATGATTGCATTGCAGCATAACGCTGTACATTTTTTCAGTTTGTCAAAATGTCACGTAGGAAGATATAAATGTTATTTTCACACTCCTTGGGATCCAAAATCCCTAAAAATGTCTGCTTTACTTCAAACACTTTAGGAGAACTGGAATGTTCTACCAGTCTATGCCCACGCAGTTGGCACAATGGTAGCGCTGCTGCCTTGCAGTAAGGAGATCATGGATGTGTGGAGTGCAAAATGCTTGGAGTAGTGAGAAAAGCGCTATATAAATGTAAAGAATTATCATTAGCAGCCGGTATGGTGGTCTCCTGGGGAAGCAACTCAAGCTCAAAAGAAGCACAAAACCTGAGAAACGTATCAGTAAAAGTCTGCTCCATCGTAGGGCGAGCCCTGGACGCAGTGATAACTGTTATGGAAAAGAACGTGGTGGCAAAATTGGATGCCATCATGAAAAATCCTCTCCACCCCCTCTAGGAGGCACTCTATTGGAGCACATTTAGCCGCATGCTAAGAAGCACCTCTGGGGGGTCTTTTGTGCCCACTGCTATCAGGCAGGCACTGATTAAGTTTATTTTGAAATATCATTTTGACAAATCTGAACAATACACATTTATGTATTTATTTACATATCAATTGATTGATTGATTGGCTATTATCCGCCCTATGAGTCTGTATCCTTATTTTTTGCGTTTCTGCTGCTGTATTCATCTGAATTTCCCCTTGGGATTAATAAAGTGCATCTAATCAATTCTAACAGACAGAGCTGGAGGTGGCAGAGTTAAAGATGTTAAGATTTGCATTGGGTGTAACGAGGATGGACACTGGACAGGTGGAGATCTGCTCTAGAGAGGAGAGGAATGAAGGTCAGTAGGACCACCGAGACAGAATACATGTGTGTAAGTGAGAGGGAGGTCAGTGGAATGGTGAGGATGCAGGGAGTAGAGTTGGCGAAGGTGGATGAGTTTAAATACTTGGGATCAACAGTACAGAGTAATGGTAAAGAGAGGTGAAGAAGAGAGTGCAGGCAAGGTGGAGTGGGTGGAGAAGAGTGTCAGGAGTGATTTGTGACAGACGTGTACCAGCAAGAGTGAAAGGGAAGGTCTACAGGACGGTAGTGAGACCAGCTATGTTATATGGGTTGGAGACGGTGGCACTGACCAGAAAGCAGGAGTCAGAGCTGGAGGTGGCAGAGTTAAAGATGTTAAGATTTGCACTGGGTGTGACGAGGATGGTCAGGATTAGAAATGAGGACATTAGAGGGTCAGCTCTAGTCAGAGAGGTGAGATTTCATTGGTTTGGACATATGCAGAGGAGAGATACTGGGTATATTGGGAGAAGGATGCTAAGGATAGAGCTGCCAGGCAAGGTGAGAAGAGGAAGGCCTAAGCGAAAGGTTTATGGATGTGGTGAGAGGGGACATGCAGGTGATCGGTGTAACAGAACAAGATACAGAGGACAGAAAGATATGGAAGAAGATGATATGCTGTGGCAGCCCCTAATGGGAGCAGCTGAAAGAAAAAGAAGAAGATCTAATCTAATCGAAATATAATCTGCCATCTCTGGCCAGACTGGTATTCAGGAGCATTTCACTCAATTGAGTTACTAAGCGCTTGGCAGTGATGGTCGCCGGGAGCCCAGCCACCCCAGTGCCAGCTGACTTTCCTGAAGACATGTCTGCCTACCATCAAAAGTCCCCCAACAACGACCCCGGAAATTGGGCGTCTGCCACCAGGCCCACCAACCTGAGGCTATCAATCATTTTGCTCCAAAAGCAGAGCGCTCTCGCTGTTCCTCATGTTAAAGTTCAGAATAGTCGGAAAATGACCGAACCCATTAGCCCTCCCCATGTTGGTATAACATCTGCACAGCTGCTTTGAGTGGTGGTGGTGGTTTGTAATGGAAAATTTAATCACTGTTTGGTATCATGTGACAGACTAATAATCACAGGACGTTCACAGAATGTGCAGTAAAAGCTAATTAGGCACAGGACATGCAGAGATATAGGCAGTTATTTTTAATTCCGTTTAACAGTCGGTTACAACTGGCTGCATTTAATAACTACCGGAGGAGATTCAGGAATTTGGGTCTGGGCTCTTGGACTGCACCGCGCCTCACGAAGTCGGGCCGCCTTCTCCGAGTCAAATGTTGTCTCAATGAGAGTCTAATTAACCCTGCTAAAATGTAAATGAACACACGTGTGGCTTTCTCGTCAACAAGCCTAATAATAACTCGCTGCTCGGTGCACCAAGGTGTCACGGGCCCTGCCACCGAGCCGCACACAAGTGCACTGCGCGCTCGCCTCCCCGGCTTTAACGCTGAATTTGTCAGTTTTTTAATTTGCACTACAGACCCTGGATCTGGAGGAAAATAGACGGCACAAAACCCCAGGCAAAAAAAAAAATGTAAAAGAAAAAAGGCTCATTACTGACTAGCAGTGCAGAACGAAAAATAGAAAGAAGTTCAAAAGGAGAGGAGGGCACAACGGCGGGCACGGAGGGGCCGCTCCACTCTGGTAGGCGTAGTCCTCTTGTCAAGCCGGGCTGAGCTGCAAAACCCACTACTTGAAAACAGGCATGTTTGATACAAGATTGGCATGGCTCTGGATTAAAACCAGCATGGCATGTTCTTAGATTAATACCAAAGGATGCCATGCTACCAGTGTTGAACCAAGCCAGCATGTTCTTCCATCAGAATCAGACTTTACAATTTCACTTCATTCTGAACTGTTTCTGAGCTTTAAATGGAGTCTGGGTATGCTGTCATTCTGCTAATTTTTAACCAGGGTGGCACATTCCCACTTTAAAGCCAGCCTTGCATGCCACTGATTTTGTACCAGGCAGGCAGATATGCTACTAGCTTTAAATCACAGTGAATATTTCTTCTGGAAAACTGATCATTTTAAACCAAGCTGGTACAAGATGTCCCAGACAGTAAACCATGATGGCACGTGATGGCTTGGAAACGAGAAAAGTAGATTTCCAACTTTTAAGCCAGGATGGCATATTCCTGTTTTGTGTTCTCCCCTTTACAACAACTTGGCACACTGATGATTTAACCCATGCCCATGTATTGTTTAAAACAATACCTGGCAAGTTCCTGATTTGAAACCAGGGATGGCATGTCCCTGGCTTTGTAGTAGCCTGGCATGTCACTGATTGAAAACCAAGCTTATATGTTCTTAGGTTAAAACAAAGCTGGCATGTTCCTGATTTGAAGCCAGGCTGGTGTGTCCCTGGCTTTTAGTAGCCTGGCATGTCACTGATTGTAGACCAGCTTGTATGTTCTTGGTTTAAAACAAAGCTGGCATATTTCAGATTTGAAACCAGGCTGGCATGTCCCTGGCTTTGTAGTTGCCTGGCATGTCACTGATTGAAAACCAAGCTTGTATATTCTTGGTTTAAAACGAAGCTGGCATGTCCCTGGCTTTGTAGTAGCCTGGCATGTCACTGAATGTAAACCAAGCTTGTATGCTCTTGGTTTAAAACAAAGCCGGCATTTCCTGATTTGAAACCAGGCTGGCATGTTCATGGCTTTGTAACAGCCTGGCATGTTGCTGATTGGAAACAAAGTTTGTTAAAACAAAGCCAACAAGCTCTTGCCTTTGATAGATAGATAGATAGATAGATAGATAGATAGATAGATAGATAGATAGATAGATAGATAGATAGATAGATAGATAGATAGATAGATAGATAGATAGATAGATAGATAGATAGATAGATAGATAGATAGATAGATAGATATGAAAGACACTATATGATAGATAGATAGATAGATAGATAGATAGATAGATAGATAGATAGATAGATAGATAGATAGATAGATAGATAGATAGATAGATAGATAGATAGATAGATAGATAGATAAGGCACTATATAATAGATAGATAGATAGATAGATAGATAGATAGATAGATAGATAGATAGATAGATAGATAGATAGATAGATAGATAGATAAGGCACTATATATAATAGATAGATAGATAGATAGATAGATAGATAGATAGATAGATAGATAGATAGATAGATAGATAGATAGATAGATAGATAGATAGATAGATAGATAGATAGATACTTTATTAATCCCAAGGGGAAATCTCGGCTAGTGTGCCCCAGCTCTACACTAGCTTGGCATGCTGATGCCTTTATTCCCTCCTCCTGCTTTGAAATCCATTCTGGGGCGTTGTTGTGTTTACACTAGCCTGGTAATTTTTAACTTGACTGGCATGTCTCCTTGACATTAAATTGCACTGCCATGCTAGTGATATTGAATTTATCTATGTCATTCTTGGTGTTTTTAAATCAGCATGGCTTTACACCAAGATGGCATGAACCTTTCTGTATATCAGCCTGATGTGTTGCTGATTTAAAATCAGAGTGGCATACTTCTGGAGATTAAACAACATTACCATATTCCTATTTTCAAACCAGGCCCACATATCCTGGTACAACACCAGACTGGCATCTTCTTTGTTTAACATCAACCTGACATGCTTGTAAATTAAAACCAGCCTGGCATATCCCTGGTGATTAAACTAGACTGTCATGTTCCTAAACTTCAATCAGGATGGCATGTTCTCAGTGGTTACAGAGATTTGCTCATTTCTCATGACAGACCTGGCTGGCATGTTCCTGGAGTAAACCAAACTGGCATATTCCTTTGCTTTATACTAGCCCAATATGTCGTTGGCACATACCTCATGACAGAGCTCCCCGGTATATTTCAGAATATAAACCAGGCTGGCATGCTCCTTGCTTTACACCAACCTGATATGTTGCTGATTTAAAGCCAGGCTGCTATATTCTTGGTTGAAAACAGGACTATAATGTGGAGTGTAACTCATGAAGGTAAATGAAATAACATTTGGTGCCACCTATCCTGGCAAGGCTCAGAAATCACTAACTGCCCTCAAGTTCCTTGTTTTCCTGGCACATCTGGGGTCAGAGTCACCATGTCACGTGTAGGGGAAGTGACGGCTCCTTAATTCAGCATGTGGCAGCGAGCGAGGCCTGTCCTTTACATACGGCTCTGCTGCCCTCTAGTGTTCATTTTCACTCCACCAGCTCAGCCTCCTGTCTCTCCTGCTGACTTCAAATGACTGCACGGGGAAAAGCTGAGGGTCTTGGCGTCCAGCTCAGCGGGGCAGTGGACTGGAAAGCAGAAGGCTGCCAGTTCAAATGCCAATGCATCTGTAAGTCACTGCTGAGCTCCTTTACAGGTGAATAAAGGTTGTGGGGTTTTACAGGACAGCTAGCCCCCCACCCCCACCTCAACACCCAGCAGGCACCTCTACTGCCACTGCCAATTCTCTTAAGTGAGTGGTGTTGGTGGCCTATTATGTGTTGATGCCAGCTTGTATGTCCAAGTGCTCTCACATTCACCACACTCCAATTATAAAGTGAAAGAAGCCACCTCTGAAGGGCCTTCCCCTTTAGTGCTTGGCACAGCGGACCCTCACAGAACACTTTTCTTATCATTGAAGATCCACCTTTACCTGAAAGATGTTATGTATGGCTGTTTAATGTGCTTCGAGAGTGGCTGTCTCGATTTAGTAACTAGGAGAAATGTGCACCCTCCACCACCGTAAGACTATGAGAGTGGCATACCTTAGTCATTTTGGTCAAATGCCAGACAATAAATCATCTGATAAGGAGGAGCATCGAGATGCTCAAGGGAATTTGAACCACTTAAGCTCAGAATTACAGTATGTGTTGAGTAGAAAGGGCAAATGAAAAGAATCTACATAGACAATGTCGTCTACTAGTTAGAGGATCAATGTCTAGGCATGCCCATAATGTGCCAGCCTTTGAACTTTCTTGCCTTTCCCTGTCCTTGTGAGTCATAAAATGGAAGACTTATAAAATGAGAAGTGCTCCACACTGACCTGACTGAAGAGTGTTGTGCAGCTCCTGGCAGTGCCCAGTCTGTGACTGGCACCCTACCATAACACAACCTGGAGACAGTGGCAATTGGACAGTGCCCATCTATGTCAAACTGACCTACATCATTTTACACAAGTGACATCAAAGTAATGCTACATTGTGAGCCATGACAGATAAAACGTCACACAGAGAGCCTGTGGTGGGCACTGAACTGACAACCTATAATCCAAAGCTTTATCATGCCGCAAGAAAAGTATTTGATAAATTGGGTGCAACAATCCTCATTCACCTCTAGGACTTCAGCCCGAGGACTTATGGGCCACCTAATGGCCCCAAAAGGGAGACGCAGCCCCTGACATTGACCCCAAGCTCTGGCCGGCGCTGTCTCCCCTGTGACCGGATTAGTGCTTATTGAGCTATTTGTCCTCTTTCATTTCTAGCAAGACCCCCACCCCCTCACCCCATCTCCCATAAGACCCCCAAGGTATATATGCTAGGGCTCCAGGCTCGGCTGCGGCCAGGACCAGGGTTCGCCTCAGCAATCAAGTAGAATCGACATTAAGGCAAGGATGCGTCCATTAATATTTTACTAGTTTGCCGTCATGCCTGTTTGTGCAATACATCAATGCCCGGGCGCTCCATTGAAAGCCATACATTAAAACTATTTTCAAAATATTTCATTGTCAGCGCCTGGCAGCCTCATTACTTATTAAGATAAGAGGAGTGGAGGAGCTCACTTGCCTTGAAAGCAGCGGGTTTTTTTTTTTTTGATTCAAGTTCTACCAGTTTTTTGCCGCTGCATTAGCAGAGTAAATACGTGCATCTTCAATGTGGCCTGGCAGATAATCGTTCAGTGTGTGGTGTCGGGTGGCATGAAGGGTGGAACTGCACAAAGAGAGCCACACGCCTGGGCACAAGTGTGACCAAATGCTCCATATGACCATCACACCTATAGTATATGACCTTGTCGGACATCACATTCCACAACCATGAGCGGTAATATGGAGGTGGGCCCCCTTGTAGCAGCCTCCACTAATCTGGGGTGGCTTTGCACAAGATTTTAGAGTGTGTGTCCATTAGGTGCTGATGTTGGGCGAGAGGACCAGGCTCAGAGTCAGAGTTCCAACTTACGCCAAAGGTCAGGGCTCAGTGCAGGCCACTCGAGTTTGTTCATGTTTTTATGGACCTGACTTTATGTGGTCCTGGTGGAACAGATGAGGACTTGCTTCACACTGTTGTCACAAATTTGGAAGACACAATTGCTTTGCTGTAGCATTGACAATACCCTTCACTAAACCCAAGGAGCAGGAGCTTCCATCAGTAATGAAGATACTGACTGAATCCAGGAGTTTACCTTCCTGGGATCTGTGATCCATCAAAGCAGTGAATGCAGTCCTGGACTCAAACCACGAGTAGCACTTGGTGACAGCGTGTTGCTGAGCATGTCCCAAATATGGAGGAGTAGAGATATCAGCCTCTGAGTGTTTGCGGATGACATTGTGATCTGTAGCGAGAGTAGGGAGCAGGTCGAGGAGAACCTGAAGAGGTGGAGATATGCTCTAGAAAGGAGAGGAATGAAGGTCAGTGGGACCACCAAGACAGAATACATGGAAGTGAATGAGAGAGGTCAGAGGAATGGTGAGGATGCAAGGAGTAGAGTTGGCGAAAATGGATGAGTTTAAATACTTGGGATCAACAGTACAGAGTAATGGGGATTGTGGAAGAGAAGTGAAGGAGAGAGTGCAGGCAGGGTGGAGTGTGTGGAGAAGAGTGTCAGGAGTGATTTGTGACAGATAAGTATCAGCAAGAGTGAAAGGGAAGGTCTACAGGGTGGTAGTGAGACCAGCTATGTTATATGGGTTGGAGACGGTGGCACTGACCAGAAAGCAGGAGACAGAGCTGGAGGTGGCAGAGTTAAAGATGGTAAGATTTGCACTGGGTGTGACGAGGATGGACAGGATTAGAAATAAAGACATTAGAGGGTCTGCTCAAGATGAACGGTTGGGAGACAAAGCCAGAGAGGCGAAATTGTGTTGGTTTGGAAATGTGCAGAGGAGAGATGCTGGGTATATTGGGAAAAGGATGTTAAGGATAGAGCTGCCAGGAAAGAGGAAAAGAGGAAGGCCTAAGAGGAGATTTATGGATGTGGTAAGCATAGACATGCAGGTGATGGGTGTAACAGAGCAAGATGTAGAGGACAAGAAGAGATGGAAAAAGATGATCCACTGTGTCGACCCCTAACGGGAGCAGCCAAAAGAAGAAGAAGAAGAAGAAGAGATATCAGCCTCTCAACCAAAAGCAGACTGGCCTGTGCAATCATTTTCCCCATTTTCATGTATTGATGTGAAAGCTGGACCTTGAAGATGGCTGATCAAAGGTGGTGCTGGTGAAGAGTCTGATGGACACCATTGATGGTGAGAGTCACCTATGAAGATGTTTTGGAATCCATCTTAGAAGCAAGGTCGCCAGGCTCCAGCTCATTCATTTTAGCAACGTGATACAATCAAAAGTCTAAGGAGAAAGCAGTGATGCACAGGATAGTCAGTGGAACAAGGAGATGGGACCGTCACAAATGATGTTGGCTCAATAACATCAAAATGGACACTGGCCTAAACATGGAATAACTAATGAGGAAAATTCAAGGCTGAAAAGCATGGCGAGAGATGGCCCAGGGAATCAACAACAACAGAACCCAGGGGTCTAGCCCACACCTTTAAAAGCAGCCCCAGACCATTATGCCCTCCTCCACCAAACTTTACAGTGGGCACTTCACATTCCTGAAGGTTGCATTGTCCTGGAATCCACCAAACACAGATTCGTCCATCAGACTGCCACATAGTGAAGAGTGATCCATCACTCCAGAGAATGCATTTGCACTGCTCCAGAGTCCAATGGCACTGTGCTTTACGCCACTCCAGCCGATGCTCGGTAATTCCATAAAGTGATCTTAGGCTTGCAAGATGTTGAGAAATGAGTTCACGCTTTTGTTTTTAGTCAACTAGATTACTGTGATACACTCCTTACAGGACCACCTAAGAAACACAGCACTCAGTTACAGCAAGAATCTGATCTAGAAAAAGGAAATCTGAGCACATTTCACCAGTCTTAGCGTCACTACACTGGTTACCGGTGTTATTTAGAATTGACTTTAAAATACTACTGATGGTTTACAAAGCCTTAAATAATCTCACCCTATATTTTGGAATGTCTGTCCCCCTACACTCCAAGTCGTATCCTCAGATACTCAAATGGAGGTCTGTTTATAATCCTAAGAGCCAATCTGTTAAGAAGTGGTGAGGCGGCCTTCTGCTGTCATGCACCTAAAATTTGGAATATGTTACCAATAGAAATTTTGCAGGCTAATACTGGAGAACAATTCAAAAAAGAACTGCTAAAAACTCAATATTTTAAAATGGCTTTTTTTGTGGCTACATTTTAGTTGTATCCCTCTTAGTCCTTATGGACACTGAACTATCATTTTCCTCTGGGTTCTGCAATTCCGTACTAATCCCCACTCTTCTCTGCTGTCTTTTCTGGTTCTTCTGTGGCAGCGATCTGCCCCACCACCACCATCACCACCTTGTTCAACGTACCATGCTGCACCCTACATTTAAGAATTGAATGGCAGGTGTCTCAGATGTCCACAAGACCATCATCATCATCAAAAGCCTGAAAAAAATGAGGACTGATTTAGAACATCTGTGTTAGCTAGAATGCCCTGTTTGGCTGGGTGGTCATTTGGCCTTTGGCAGATTTTGTTTTTGCCTTCTGTCTTCCTGGCCATCCCACCTTACCTTTTTCTTTCTGTATAATTTTATTGCTTAATCTTATATGTTTATGTTTTATATTAACTTCCTTTTATTTCATTTTGTAAAGCACTTTGAGTTACATTGTTTGCATGAAAATGCGCTATAGAAATAAATGTTGTTGTTGTGTGTATCTGCTCTGCCATGGAGGCCCATTTCCTGAGGCTCCCAGGCCCGGTTTTTGTGCTGTTGTTGCTTCCAGAGGCAGTTTGGAATTCTCTCATGAGTGATGAAGCACCAAACAGGTGATTGTACCTGCGTCAGCACTCGGTGACCCCACTCTGTGAGTTTGTGTGATCGGCCACTTTGTAGCTGAGCTGCTGGTGCTCCTCACTTCACATTGATAGCACTTACAGTTCATGGGATTTGTGATACAGTGCTTTGTGGCAAAGGTGGCATCCTATGGCAGTGCTATGTTCATATACTGTCTGAATTTTTACTGGAGATTGAATGGCTTCATGTTAGACACCTGATAACAACAAAACATCTGAACTCAGTAATTCGGCCATATAGTGTAAGACTGGCATCCAAGAGCTGTGGGTAACAAGGAGAGATGTGCACCCACTGCCTCCATGAGAATGGCATACCTGAAAAAGGGGCACACCCCTGAGCTCTGTGCCGCTCATGTAGATGTACATATGATGATTTTAGCAAGGCATTCAGATGCCAGGGTGACCAAGTGAGTAGGCACCTGGGTGATAAGCTACAGTACGTGACACCCTCAGCAGCATTCTATGGCACATTTTCAGAATGTTTCACAATAATAATATGGGCTGAACAGAGTTACAAAAGAAAAGAAAAATTAAAACGCAGTTATTTATAATAGAGAATTAAAATGTCCATCTTAATGATCAATTTGTAACCTCGTCCTTGTTCCTAAACAGCCCCACAGACTGATGCTTACTCGATTACAGTGACCTCTGTTCATAAGTCACTTTGGCTAAAAGCATCTGCTAAGAAAATAAAGACATGTTGTGGCACGCGGCTGGGGGTGGCCCCCAACCGGGACGCCCAGGAAGACAGGAGGAGGGCTCATGCCTCCTCCAGACCACGAGGGGGCAACCGCCCTGGTTCCTTTGGGGGCCACGGGTACAGAGCTTCAACCCTGTAGGGTCCCGTGGTCACCGCCAGGGGGCGCCCCCATGCCTGGAGAACCCTGGACCCCAGCACTTCCTCCACACCAGGAAGTGCTGGGGGGAAGACGAGTGGGGACACCCGGAGTGCTTCTGGGTACGCAGCCGGCACTTCCGCCACACTGGGGCGTGTTCATGGGAGATTGCCAGAACACACCTGGAGCACATCCGGGTGCTAATAAAAGGGGCCGCCTCCCTTCACAAGGAGGCTGGAGTCGGGAGAGCAGTTGGACAAGGTCTCAGGAGGAGACACGGAGGCGGCCTGAAGAGTGAGGCATAGTGGTTGGCCTGGACTTTGGGGGAGTTTGGGGTTGTGTGGCATTTAAGACTGTACATAATAGACTGTAAATAAACGTGTGTTGGGTGCCAAAATGATGTCTGCCTGTCTGTGTCCGGGCTGTTCCCCACAATGTAAATGTTATAATAGAACAGACAGACCACAGTAAGGAGTTGGGGCAACACCCTGGTCACCCCTTAAACACAAAACAAACACGAAATAATTGCAGAGGGTGAGGCCCTTAGGTTTAGACTTAGGCTAGGGGTCCCCACTGGTTAAGCTTAGGGTTTTTAGTTGGGGTAGGCCCGCCGGATGCCTTAGGCTTTCTGGATGTTTTACCTGCTGCCTCTGGAGCTTTCCCTTAGTTTCTCTCCTCCCTTGCTAGGACTTCTGGCTTTCCTTCCTGCAGTCTTTTGTCCCCTTCGATTAGGCCACCAGTCTCCATTCTCTCTTGGGCTTTCTCCGGGGGCTCCCTGCCTCTCAGCTACCATTCGGGTTGCTTCCTGCCTGGCTTTCCTTGGTATGTGGCTGGGTAAGACATGACATTTCCTCCTTTGGTGGCACAGGCAAGTTAGGTTTTTGAGATAGACTCAGTTCCCAAAGTTTTCTCCGGAATGCAAATTCCCAATTTAACTCTTTCAAGATGGTGGACCTTCTGGCAGGAAGAGGCGGGTCCAGGCGGATGGACACCGGAAGTGGCGTCAAAGGTGTTACAGCTTCCAATCATTTGTTCTGCAGAAGGAGGAGGAGGAAAGGCATTTGGACACAGCGCCAACCCCTGGGGTGGTAGGGAATTACAGTCACCAGAGCCCTTAAGCTGTCGCCTACGTGCACGCACGTGTCATTGTAAATAATTCCTGCTTAAAGACCACTGAGTGATGGTGAGAATGGCACATCCTAAACTCTACAAGTAACAATGCACCTGGATCACGAGGCAGACGCTCACATCCTTAGATGACAAAGTAAGTATGTCACGGGATCCCTCAATGAAGCTGGACAACAACAGACCCCACACTGGGACCCATGGTGACAGAGCGGTTCATGCAACCAGATCTTTGAGAGATGGCGTGGTGGGTGTTTCACATCCCTGTGTGACTCTTAGACTGGTGTGAAGGTGAGAGTCTTGGTGGCTACTCCAGGCTCATAAAATGACCAAGATCCTTGAATAATAATTCATGAAAAGGGAACTAAGGTATGGTACACCAAGACCTCCAGTTACTGAGCTAGTGCTTCATTCAGACCCTCGAGTGACTCTCAATCCGAGGTGATCCACACCACAGTGCATTTGGACTCCAGAGTGACAGCATGAGTGAGACCCTCACTAAGCACTGAGAGACATGACATGACCCCAGGTGATCTTGACCATAGTCAACAGGTATCCCTGGTGCTGGCAGATGTGGTACACCAAGACCCATCATAATTAAGGATATGCACACATGTGAACACAGAAGCGCATACAGTCGGCCCCCCAGGAGAAAACATGACGTGGAAAATGACATACCCAGACGGTTGGTGCACCCTAAATAGGAGTTACACTTGGATCACAGGTGCAGGTTTACCCCATGTAAACAATAGTGGAGCGTGCTGGCACACCCAGACCAGACCCCCACATGGCTCACTCCTGGTGCACACTATCACCCAGACTAACAGTGGGGAATAATCTTTGTTTTAGTTTAGAAAATGTCAAAGAAGAGACACATAGCCCAACATTCTTTGACCCCCAGAGATAACCCTGTCAACACTGTATGTGGACCACACTGGGCAATCACCATTGACCCCAACACGGTCTGCTTCATAGAGTCTAGTGACGTGAGCTTTCAGTGGTGGCTAGTTTGGTTGTTATGGCACAGGAGTGGTCTGCAGTGGGGCACAATGTCAGTACATAGCTGGATTTGAATGTGAGGAGCTGCAGCAGTGACCCTATGTTAAAGTGATGGGGGGCCTGGACTCCTGAAATGCACTTTTCTCCATTTACTCTACAACTGTCTAGTAGGCAGCTCTCTGTGATGGTGGCTGTTTACTGGACTGAGTGCTGATGTCTAATGTTCAAGTGGAGATTTTGGAAGTGTGCTTCTGTCCCAAGTACTGCTGTCCAGGGCTCTGCTCTGCCTTATTTAATGGCCCACTGGATGGCTGCTGTCTTCCACAATCTCATCCATCCTGCACTGCACTGCCCTTTCACTGCGGCTGCGGGATAATTTTATACACAGAAGTCATTTACGTTGTGATTCATGCCGTCGGCCCGACTGAGCCGTGAGTGGCCCTGTTGAATGCTGTATGGAGGAAAGAGATACTGGCATACTGACCACGGAAATAAATATCCCAAGAGTGGCAGTCTGAGCGTTGAGTCGGACAGGGAAATAAAGTGCCTCTTGTCCCTGTGACAAGTATGTCGGAAGGAACTCTGTAACCTTTAGCAGGACGGCAGATGCAATCTGGGGAAGATGAATGGACATGGCAGAAGGTTGGCCCAATAGGAGACGTGTGGCAGGCGACAGTAAAAAAAGCAGGGAGGACAAAGTGCCCAGTGGAGGGTGGTGTGGGGTGGAGGGGTGCTTGGGGGCATGGGTGAGATTCTCATTCATTTTTGTATCTATTTGGACTGGCCTATACATGGTGCACACTGTCTCGACATGTTTAGTTATTTACATTTTATCAGCTGCCCCGTCAGCTTCTGCCCTGGCTTTTGGTCATCAGGCTGCATTAAGGAGTTCCCTCATGTCTGCAATGGGGTCCATCTCCACTTGATGACTGCTAGGAGGGCTGTGGAGAAATGGGGCCATTGGTTTACTTCATTATCATGTAAACTTATACTTACGAATATAATATAAATGAATAGATGTAGTGATCTGCTTTCTTTGCAGCCTTTGTAGTTTTTCATAAAGGGTTTGACTCATTTGATCGAGCTGCCCTGTGGGACACTCTGAGATTTCGTGGGATCACCTCAACGTTGCTGGATATCATGGCCGGCCTGTACACTGGTACTGTGAGTGCTGTGCAGAGTGGAGGCAGAACCTCTCCCAGTTGATTCTGGGAGTCGTCAGGGGTCTGTTTTTGCTCCTACTCTGTTCAGTGCTTGTATGGACTGGGTGTTGGGCAAGGTTGTGGGGTCCAGCGGCTGTGGGGCATCTGTTGGTGAAGAGAGATTCACTGATCTAAACTTTGCTGACGATGCTGTGATGTTCATAGAGTCAATGGAGGATCTGATCGGAGGTCTTGAGAGACTGAGCGAGGAGTCTCAGGGTCTAGTCTTATGAGTGTCCTGATAAAAAACAAGATCCAGACCTTTAATGACCTCTTGGGCACAGCCATCACCAGTGTGTCTGTTTGCAGAGAGAGTGTCGACCTGATCGAGAGGTTTACTTACCTCGGCAGTGACATTCATGTCTCTGGTGACACTTCCTATGAAGTCAGTAGACGGATTGGGAGAGCATGGGGGGGTCATGAGGTCTCTATAAAGGGGTGTGTGGTGCTCTTGATATCTTGCAAAAGGATGACGGTCCAAGTCTTTAGAGTCCTGGTGCTTCCAGTCTTGTTATATGGTTGCGAGACATGGTTGCTATCCAGAGATGAACACTGGACTCCTTCATGTGTGTCTCTTCAGAGAATTCTTGGGTTCCTCTAGTTTGACTTTGTGTTGCTCATGGAGTCCCAAATGACGCACATTACCTGTATTGTGAGGGAGCGTCAGTTATGATACTATGGCCATGTGGTGTGATTATCTGAGGGTGATCCGGCTCACAGGACCCACATTGTTGAGGACCAGAGTGGCTGGATCAGGCCAAAGGGACGCCCACATAACACCTGGCTGTGGAAGATAGAGGGCCATTTCTGGAGGGTGGGACTGAACTCCGTGTCTGGCTGGGGGGATGCCAACCAGGATCCCAAGTTGTTTTGTCATGTGGTGGGTGAGGCAACATGCTGTACCAGTCCATCCCCTTCAACCTAACCTGACCTGATCTAACAGCTGATCGGTACACGTTTAGGATATCTTATATGAAAGTCACTTTAAATGAGTGAATACAATGGTGTTTGACGTGTGTGAAGTTCTAACATATTCAGACATTTACAGGGCTATTGCTAGTTACATCACAAATTAACCATCATTAATATGAACTGTGCTGATGGACCTCAAAGTAATAATGCTCAAAAATAATGACTAAACAGAGTCACAAAATAAACTAACAAGCAGTCATTTCTAATAGCAGAAAATCATAATGTCCAGCTTAATAACAAACACTCTGGTCAAGATGGTCAGGTAGGAGAGGAAAATGAACACTCCAGTCCATGCAATGCTGGACAAAATAATCCTCCAGTGGCTCCAAGGCCAAAAGACCACCCAGCCCCCTCTGGGCATAAATATATCACCATTAACATGATACCCATCTGCCTAGGATTGCAAGAGGATCCAGCATACAACTCCCAACCCAGTCATCCCAGGAGACCACACATGTACAAATCCTTTTCACTTCCAGAGATAAATTATTTGCATTGGTAAAGAGCTCAAAATGAAAGGCACTATACAGACTCACTGGCCATTTTATTAGCTACACCTTACTTGACCCATTTTTGCCTTCACAACTGTCATAATTCTTCAATAAGGTACTGGAAGAAACATTCCTCAGGGATTTTGGTTAACATGATAACATCATGCAGTTGCTGCTGATTGGTCAGCTGCACAACAATGATGTGAATCTCCCAGTACACCACTTCCCAAAGGTGCTCTGTTGGATTGAGATCACAGCCTAAATGCATTGAGTTGCTGCCACGTGATTGGCTGATTATGTATTTGCGTTAACAGGCAGTTGATTAGGTGTACCTAATAAAGTGTAGCACCAAGACATGTTGAGGAATGTGAGGGGCAGTTCTGTGATAGCCATCACAACTGCTGTCCCATTCTCATAACCCCTATAGTAGTGCGGGGTCTTTCTTAAATTAACGTCACAGTACACAACTTCTGGTCGGAGAGGATGTCAAACTTGCTGTTGATCTTGTCACTTGAGGGTGTCAGATTATATGGCTATAAGTCACTGGGGATGTCAAATTACATAACCATGTGGCGACTTTCCAACATAGTTTTGCATTTCCAAAATATCACAAGCTCACCCGTTTTTCCTGACAGCTGCCGGTGTCCATGAGAAGGACCTACAGGTTCAGCCAAAGTTTTGTCCCCATTTTATTTTTATTTTTCCCATTCTATCACAGTATATAAAACATGAGACATCAAACCAGCAGGACTTTCTTCTGTTTGTGAGGCTCAAAACACTTGAGTTCCTTATTCCTTATTGCTGCTTTATATGCTTTGTATTTCTGAATGGGCATTCAATGGTTGTCAGCTCTCACACACAGACAAGCCCACCCCTAAGACTTAGGACAGGATCAAACCTGTTTGAATTAACTGGGCTGACTTGTGCTGATGTTTTGGTACTTTTATTAATAAATATTCAGAGTAACTGGATACCCCTCAGCTCCAAGTAACTGGGTTGAAACCCTAGCTGGTTCCCTGACTGGTTTGAATTTGCATGTCCTTATAGGTATTTGTCCTCTATTGCCATGGGAAGAACATGGTCCAGTGTTGTTCCCACATGTCACAGAGGAACAGATCAGCTTGACTGGTGGCACTTTGGAGTTCGTGAGCGCCTGTGGCCAGTGGCGGACTGCTACCCAATCCTGACTCGATGCTTACTTTGTGCCAGTACTGCATTGCTTGCATTTGCTTGCATTCACAGGCATATTTAGGTAAGAATTAAACCTGTTTGGTCTCAAGCAGAAGAGATTGTGTGGGGACCCAATCCAGATCTTCAAAATTCTCAAAGGCACTGATAAAGGAGATCCAGAAGAATTCTTTCAACATAACAGTGAATCACGAACTTGAGGACATTAGGGGAAATTTAGAGGAAGGTCCGTTAATCTTCATCCAGCCCTGCAAGCAGGTCCTCCAGTTTACAGGGAAAACTTGGGGGTTGATGGCAGGATTGCCACTCCAGCCACTGTAAAAAAAAAACTTCACACTGTCCCAGTGTGATGCTGAGGTGCCACCCGCTGCACTGGGGTTCCAATTCAGGGGGTTCGTCGTATCAGCGCAAGCTCCCAACCTCACTCCCTCATTTAGAATTGAAGCCAGGAAGTTCTTCTTTACTCAAAAAATTGTGGGAATCAGGAACAAACCACCAGGTTATGGAATTGAAGCCGAAACCTTGACCACTTTTAAAGAGAATCTGGATGATATATTAGCTAAACAACCGAGCTTGATGGTCTCCTCTCTTTTGTCAAACTTCTTGTGCTCATATGTGATACTGAAGTGAATCTCATTTTTGTCCATGTCTGCCTCTGTTTGAGTATTCCAAGACAAAGAAAGAAGTGGAAAAGAATTATAAAAACGAGTTATGGCGTCGTCCCTCAGCCATCGTGGGCTGCTGTCCTTCTGAGTCTGGGTGGGCCTTCACACTGACTGGTCAGCCACTTTAATGTCTGGGGCAGGTCCTTATGATGCAGGACTTATGGAGGTCTCATTGGTGGACTGTAGCCACAGCTCTCAGTGATGCTGTCGAGTGTCACCATGTGACAGTCTTACTTACGCCAAGCCACATTAACATTTAGAGGCTTTTAGCATGGCCTGAAATTCAGTTTAATTAAAGCATATTCAGATATCTCAGACGCATTTCAAAATGTCTTAACACGACTTTTTGAGATGTCTTGAAATAAGTTTCTGTGCATTTTGAGATCTCAGATACATTTTGAGATATTGTATAATTACAGCCTGTGCTTTTCGATATACAGTATGTCAAAACAATCTTCCTACAATTTTCCTTTGCTTTGTCTTTCATTTTAATATATCCTGAATTCCACGGTAAGTTACTTTAAGATATTCGGAAATGCAATCGAGAAATCGCAAGACAGTCTGGTGGTGTCCCTAATTTCAAGCACAATATCTTAAATTGCACTTTGGACAGACTTGGCTCCAGGGAGTCATTTAGCTTGGATAATCTCCCCAACCCATGCTGTTGTGTATCTTGGAATTTTGTGTCACAACTTGCCCCCCCCCCCCCCCCCCCCCCAGTATTTTAGATGCCTCCCCCTTATCCCTCTGGTCTGGAGCTGGGACTGATTTCATATATCTTAACATTGGGGTTTGAGAAATTTACAACACGTACTCTCACCGACCCCTTTATTAGGCACACCTGCCCATTAACACAAATATCTAATCAGCCAATCACACGGCAGCAACTCAATGCATTTCGGCCTGTAGACATTGTCAAGACGACCTGCTGAAGTTCTAACGGAGCATCAGACTGGGGAAGAAAAATGATTTAAGTGACTTTGAATGTGGCCTGCTTGTTGGTGCCAGACGGGCTGGTTCTGAGTATTTCAGAAACTGCTGATCTGCTAGGATTTTCATACACAACCATCTCTAGGGTTTACAGAGGATGGTCTGAAAAAGGGCAAATATCCAGTGAGCAGCAGTCCTCTGGGTGAAAATATATTGTTGATGCCAGAGGTCAGAGGAGAATGGGCAGACTGGTTTGAGCTGATAGAAAGGCAACAGGAACTCAAATAACCGACGTATGCAGAAGAGCATCTCTGAACACACAACATGTCAAACCTTGAAGCAGGTGGGCTACAACAGCAGGAGACCACACCGGTGACACTCCTTTCAACTAAGAACAGCCACCTGAGGCTACAATTTGCTCACCAAAATTGGACAATAGAAGACTGGAAAAACGTTGCCTGGTCTGATGAATCTAGATTTGAGCTGTGACATTCAGATGGTTGGGTCAGAATTTTGTATCAACAACATGAAAACATGGAGCCATCCTGCATTGTATCAACAGTTCAGGCTGGTGGTGGTGGCTTAATGGTGTGATGGATATTTTCTTGGCCCACTCTGGCCCTCTTAGTACCAACTGAGCATCATTTAAATGCCACAGCCTACTCGAGTATTGTTTCTGACCATGTCGATCCCTCTATGACCGCAGTGTCCACATCTTCTACTTCCAGCAGGATAACACACCATGTAACAAAGCTCAAATCATCTCAAACTGGCTTCTTGAACATGGCAATGAGTTCACTGGACACAAATGGCCTCCACACTCACCAGATCTCAATCCAATACAGTACCTTTGGGATGTGGTGGAATGGGAGATTCACGTCATGGATGTGCAGCTGACAAATCTGCTCCAGCTGCATAATGCTATCATCTCAAAATGGACCACAATTCCTGAGGAATGTTTCCAGAACCTTGTTGAATCAATGCCATGAAGAATTATGGCAGTTCTGAAGGCAAAAGGGGGTCCAACTCAGTAGTAATAAAGTGGCCGGTGAGTTTACATATAGTTTTCACACACTCACTTCCTGATATCTTAAAATGGGGTTCCTCTTCCATCTGGTGTGTCTTAAGATGCACATGAAGGTATTACAGCCATCTTTGACAAGACAAGGAGTTGCTTCAGGATGTCTGAATATCATTCTGAGATTATCTATAAATGTGACTGCTGATTTCTCAAATGCTCTTCCAGCTATCGTAAAACAGGCAGGAACTCTGGTTCTATAGGCAGCGATTTCTTGATATCACAAAGTCAGTCTCAGATATCTCGAAATGCACAGGTCAGCTTGAGATATCTTGAATTGCAGTCGCCATATCTTAGACTGTAGTGCTGATACTTTCGAATTTGAAGGGGCTAATGTGGAGATATCCTTCAATGAGCTTAGATAAATGAAGGGTTGGAGTGCACTTTCAGACAGCTGACATTCATGTTGAGGTTTCTCTCAAGGCTCGCCATTGCCGCTCACTGATGGTGATGATGAAGGAGCCCCTTTGCACTGACGCTTTGGGGATTTTGTGCCATGCAGTGTGTGCCTTTAATTAAAGAAAAAAAACCTTCAGTGCGTAGTCGTTGGCCGCTCCACCAGACAGTAATGGATAGCTGGCGGGCTGCAAGAACTTCATAATCTCATTGAATATTTTCCTAAAACCTCTCAAGAAAAATAGCAGCATATTGTACAGTGCATTTAGGCCATCATATCGCTCTCAAATTCTATTATCACAACTACAAGTTAGTCGATTTGTCTTAAAAGACGAGATGACAGGAGCTGAAACAGTACATTTGTTATTATCAGATGATAAATGATCCTCCATTACGCCAGCAATGCATCATCAGCAAACGCTGAAAGGAGATATCAATGCAATCATAATTTAATTTTCAAAAAGCTGTCAACACAAATTTCACACGCCTGATGTCCCCATTTTCAAAGTTCATCCTTTTTGTCTCTTTGACCGGCTCGACTCATTTGTGAGATATGCTGCACCATAACGGATGGCACGTGCGCCATTATTTCCCCCATCTTAATTAGGTAATATATCAGATGTCATTCGTGTGTATTAAAAATTAAATGTCAGATTAATAGCACAATAAAAAGAAGGCCCCCTACCACTGTCGGTGTGCTGAGCTCTAGATTTTAAACGAAGGCCTGGGGTTCATTACAGTGAGGGTGGGTGCGTTTGCAGACCCTTGGTGCTTTCAGGATTTCCTACCTGGCAGGCATGCAGACAATGCTGGTTGAAGTCCATTTGGAGCCCCCTTGGGGTGTAGATGGCTCCCCTCGGTGTGCATAATGGGCAGTCTTTAATATTAGACTTAGATGACTTGGGGGTTAGGGAATCACCTTTGGTGTCTGGAGAGTGAGCCCCTTCTTTGTACATACTGTGGAATTTACGGAGCCTTTAACTTTCCTATTTTTATGAGTAGCTGAGGCATCTAGTGCTGCTCCCCAGGCAAGATGTCACTCAGGTTGGCTGCCCATGTCACCCATACCTAAATCCACCACTGCATTCAGATCATAAATGGCTATGGCCCCAAAAGGTCTCTGTCTGATAAGGAGAGGACTGTGTAGTGGATGGCTGGTACCCGTGTCCGGGTGGGACATCTCCCCCAGAACTCTATATGGCAGCCCCTCTGGGTTCCAGTGGTGTCTCGGATTCCCACAGAGCTTCATGGGAGTTGGAGTTTGGCAAAGCCCTGTTTCGGTTCTGTGGGTGCTGCCAGAGGGTTCTTCAGGGACTGTGGAGTCCTACTTTTCTGGGCTTCCGCCTCACCCGGAAGTGCTTTCGGGCCTCACTAACAGGCCACCAGAAGTAGCCCCGGGTGCAGAATAAAAGGAGCCATTGCCACTGCTCCAGGAGCCAGAGTTGGGTGGGAGTGGATGACGTTTACTTGAAAGAAAGAAAGAAAGAAAGAAAGAAAGAAAGAAAGAAAGAAAGAAAGAAAGAAAGAAAGAAAGAAAGAAAGAAAGAAAGAAAGAAAGAAGGGTGCTGTAGGCTGTGATTACTGTGCTTTGTATCCATTCTGGTTGGTAGGAAAACTACTGGGAAGAGTTTTCCACAGCTTAATAAAAGACTTGTGTGTGTTGCTGAACTTGGGTCTGCGTCTGTCTGTGTTGGATTTGGGGAGCTGGTGCGCCCCCTGCAGGCCACAACTTTTAATACAGTAGTTTGATTTTTCTCTTTATATAGTGCTTTTAAACATTCATGCAAAGTGACATTAATCCCCTGAGCTACTCACCACTATTTACATTTACCTATTGCCTTTATCCAAGGTGACTTACAGCATTTATGATACAACTAGTTATGTTTCTTTAGTTTTTGCAATGGAAGCACAGGCAGGTCAAGTGACTTCTTCAGGGTCACAAGGTGTCAGCAGCAGGATTTGAGCCCACAACCTCAGGGTTTGAAGTTCAAAGCCTTAACCACTGCACCACACCACCTGCCACCAGCCACACACTGATCTGTTCTTCAAGTACCGCTGGACCTATGGACAGGATAACCGCCCCCTTGGATTACAGACTGCCACTAGACTAGCCAGTTAAGTTCTGTTTAACTCCTTTGCCATACTGTATGTATAATCTGACTGTCGAAACCAATATTTTTTAAAAAAAACAATAAAACTAATGTTACAGTCACCTTTCAGGGCTATTTTAATAAAGTGTACGTTCTTGTTCCAGAATCACGTCTGACTATGCAAGGCTATCCCAGAGTTAACTTAGGCTGCGCTCGTGTGCTCAAGGGCCGTCGGTAAATCCGAGTTGTCAAACTGGAAATACCACGTGAACGCTCGACAAACTCAGAATTAAACTCAGGACAATTCGGACAAAACTTACACTGCCATTGACTTAAACTCAAAAATTCCGTTTTCTGATCTCCATCTTCGGAAAACAGGATAAAAAGGTACCCCAAACTCAAAATTCCTACTGGCAAACTCGGGGCTGGTCTCTCAAACCTGAGTTTGTCCGACTTCAAATTGGCAATGTACAGTGTGATCAGGAAGTCCAGTAACTATTTATAGGTTTATTTTAATTTTATTAGAAGAATTTACTTAGTGCTAGGGTGTTGTACACTGTTAGCCATTATGAATGTAGAGAAACGCCAAGCAAAATGACACCTTTTATTGGCTAACTAAAAAGATTACAATATGCAAGCTTTCGAGGCAACTCAGGCCCCTTCTTCAGGCAAGAAGAATTTACTTGAAATGAATCACCTCAATCCATAATACTCCTGAATCCTGAGAAGGTAAACGGTAACATTACCAGACTGAATGCTAACGGACTAACCGACGCTAGCTTGACACACGCTACTGTTTATACGCTGCGTTCAATTGCCGCTTTGTGCAGTTTTATAATTAAGGATTCCATGCAGTAATAGTAATATTTAACATTGGCAAAAGCATACAAATCGTTTTTCGGACGTGTCAATATACTTTTTGCACCTTTCTTACTCATCGGCTTCTTCTTTGATCCGGACTATAGAATTATTAGTTCGCGTTTGTTACTGAAACAGCAGATTTCATGGGGGCATCCATGTTTACTCTCCCACCTGGGTAGCGCAAACACGCAGAAATCATAAAATACGTTAATTACGACTTCCGAATTCCCAGCTCCTCCATTTGATTATTGCAGTCAAAGCGAGATGGGCGTAACTGCCGCTTGCAATACCTATGACGTAGGTCAGGCAACGCCCACAACGTCAGTTACGTAACTGCACTTTGAGTCAGATAACCCTCCCACATCCTTAATCTTTACCATATTGTAATATTATGGGCGTTTTGTAACTACCGTTAAGAGCATTTCGTGATTTGGGGGCGTTATTGACTGACCTCATAGGTGAAAGCTGCCCGAATTGTGCGAGATGTGGCTTAACACTGACCGTTCATCTTAGTCAATTGTTTAAAATAAGCGTCTAACCTGGTTATCCCGAAAGGCCATTTTTGGTCGACATGCATTTGTATTGAAATGATAGTACTAGGGTGTTGTACCGTGTTACCCATTATGAATGTAAAAAGATTACAATATGCAAGCTTTCGAGGCACTCAGGCACCTTCTTCAGGCAAGATGTAATTATAATCTTTTTAGTTAGCCAATAAAAGGTGTCGTTTTGCTTGGCTTTTCTCTATATTGAAATGATATAAATTCGGTCCATTTATTTAACTCTTTATTTCCACAAGAACACAGTTTTTTTGTACTTTTGTTGGCAGATAAAGTTAAGAAAACAGCAGCAATCTTGCATTTTTCCATACATTTCAACCGGAGACCCACGTGAACGTCCTAAATTGGGAAGGTGAAACGTCACAACTCGGAGCTCTGATTGATCCGACAGCACGTGAACACTTCTTCCTTGTTACAGGGAAAAACTGGGGGGTTGGTGGCAGGATTGGCACTCCAGCCACCGTAAAAAAATCTCACAATTTTCCAGTGTGGTGCTCTGGTGTCACCCGCTGGTGGGTGCGGAAGCGCGATATCAGCGCATGCTCCAAACGTGAACACACCATTATCTTCCTTAAAGAGCGACTGGCAACAGAGATTGCCGTTAACGGCATGTGAATATGGGATGTTGGAGCTGAAGGTGCCTGATGAAAAAAAAAAAAAGATATCAAAGGAATAGTCCAGCCAAAAATGGTCGTTTTTTTTAATTTAGTTTGTACGGGTGGCCGAGAAAAAGGTGTAATCTCAAATTTTCATCAAGAATGGACAGAGCAAAGATTCTGATGGAATGGGAGCCAATGGCGACCTCCATGGGGCAGCAGCAAACAATTAAAAAATTTTCACTAAACATTGTCACGTTACTCATGTCACTTAATACACACATCAAGTCATCCAGCTGTATGCTCACAATGTGCAAAATGTGTGTGTTTATTTGCTAAAATATTGTTAAATAACTAAGTCTGGAAAATGAAAGGAGTCCACAAACAGGAAGCCCCTTCACACAGGGTTGTGCTTCTGAAGTGAAAACAGGGCCCTTGACCAAAGAATGAGATTTTTAAATGGACCTTTCTGATATTGTTTGCTGCAGTTCAGTGTTGGTTACCATTGGCTCATGTTCTGTCAGAAGCTTTATTATGTCCATTCTCCATGAACACATTTCCTCAGCCACCACTTAAAACTACATGGGATTAGCAACATACAAAAAAAATATTATTTTTGGGAGGAGTAGCCAATTAATTTTGAGGTAATAGTGTCTGTCCTTCAGAAATCACCAGTGACATCAGCCATACCACCTGAAGCTGAGTGTGTTTGGGCCCAGCCAGTACTTAGATGGGTAACCATCCAGAAAAGTTTGGGCTGCTGCTGTTTGAGATGTTGGTGATGCCAGCAGGGGTTGCAATGCCACATTGCAGTGATTGGGACACTGTGCTGTAAAAATGGCTCTGTCCTTCGGGTTGGCGAGCGAAGCGAGCAGGGGGCAGAGCCCCCTAGTACAACTATATAATTAAAGACAGCCCCCACCTATCCAGGCTACACAGAAAATACACTGCCTTAGAAAGGCTAGCAATCTTATTAAGGAGCTCCGCTGTTCTGCACAGTCGCTGTTCTCCCTCCTCTTTTTCCAGACCCTCAACACTCACACCATGAGGTTCAAGGACAGCTTTTATAAAGGAGCATCCATGGCCACTTGCACTGACACCTGCCAGATGAGAGCCTCTTGTACAAATGGTCTGATGTTATATTTGCTGTCTGTAGTTTGTACTGTGCTGCTGTTTCTGGTCTGTGGACACTTGCAGGCAAGAATACAATTGCAAGAAAGTATGCAAACCCATCTTTTAATGACACCATATTGTTCAGTGTTTTCTGTCATTCATAAACTGGTCGTCACCAAATAAAAAAATAATAATGTTTTTGTTCCAAGTGTGAAGACACCTGACTCTTGTGCTGAATCCAAAAATGTCTTTAGAATTTCTCTATCAGGTAAGGTTTCTGAACAACATGCACCCTAAATTTGAAAATATTGCTGTCCCAGAAGACACAATATGGGTGGACACCTTACCCGGCTGGGGCGCCTTTGTAATGGAAGATCAGTGGTGTATGGGCTGCCTGGTCAGGTTGGAAGGTCAGAAGGGAAGTGTCCTCTATAGGCAGATAACCCTCAATACATGGGGTAGCAGTATTCTATGACAGGGGCTCCCATTGGTGACCTGCAGGACAACCTGAGAGTTGTAGTCCCAGTGAGCATCCCTGCTGGAGTACTTGGGGACTACCAGGTGGAGATGCAGAAGGAGGTCATCCTGTTTAATGAGATCACACCAGACCTGGAAGTGCTTCTTATGTGTGATGCTGGAACACTGGAAGTACATCTGGGTCCGACATTAAAGGAGTCGCTCCACATCTCCTGGGGGATTGGAGTCGGGAGGAGGACAAAGATTGTTGAGAAGAGTGGTAGGAGGGGGGAAAAACACAGAGAAGAGAAAGCGTGGGAGAAGTCTGTTGAGAGGTCTTCCTTTCTGATAAACTATTATTTACGCCTGGAACTTGGTGTTGTGCAATTGTGTTTGGGGTCCTGCTACTCCCTCTGCACATCATTATTGTACATTTACATTCTTATTAAAATGACAAATTTATAATTAAAAATTTCTGCTGTACCTCACCTCAGGAATGTCCCTCTTAAGAGTCCAGCAGTGGTCAGTCAGCATACTGGGGCTCTCTTGTCTTGGTAATGTTGGAAATGTTCTGATGAAATCCCTTGCCATGTTCAGCACAGGTCATACCAAGTTTTTCAGAGTCCAAGTAAAGACCCTTTAATGCCACACTA
This sequence comes from Erpetoichthys calabaricus, assembly GCF_900747795.2. NCBI lineage: Eukaryota > Metazoa > Chordata > Cladistia > Polypteriformes > Polypteridae > Erpetoichthys > Erpetoichthys calabaricus. The sequence continues at coordinate 34,922,680 of NC_041402.2, forward strand.
CACCCCATTGTTTGGTATGACTTGAGAAGGTCACTAACTATTTTAGGGTAGCTCTCAGCCTCCTGATATCCCAAGACGTTTGTAGAGAAACTTTTGAGGTTCTACCAAGCAGCTACCTCAACCTCATTCATCTCTTCTTCAAATTGCACATCTTTTAACACTCCCCCTATAATGAATGGCCTACAAAAATGCCTGCCTTAATTTTGGCATCAGCATATTTCTCAAGTTCATGAATACCATTTGGGTTTAACACAGTTTTTCATAAGTCCAAGTTTGATATACAGAGGTGGAGGGTCGGGCTGAGCATGTGGACTGTTCATCATATTCTTCTTTCCTGGAACAAGTGCACGTATTGCCACTCTTTCTAAACATGGTGGTTCTTCTTGTCCCTACTGTCCCACTCTCACAAAAAACCCAACAGGATCTGGTGTAACCATGCTGAAGTTCAATCAGCTTTAGATTTCCACAGAGCCATTTGCTAGTTATTAGTGCATAGTCTATGGGAGGTTCTTACAAGCCCCATAAGATGAATTGAATTGGTATATTCTAACTATTCCTAGCCTCTCTGACTATACATTATACTCGGTTAGTGACCTGCCTTGCTGTGTGTAAGGCGTGAATTAGAACACAATCGGGTCGAGAACAGGCCATTCGGCCCAACAAAGCTCGCCAGTCCTATCCACTTATTTCAAGTCGAGTTTTGAAAGTCCCTAAAGTCTTACTGTCTACCGCACTACTTGGTCGCTTATTCCAAGTGTCTATCGTGCCTAGCGTGGAAGGCACATGGTTTTAAACCTTGCCTTATGTGCCCAGTAACCTGAAAGGCAGCATGCTCTATTGAATGTGCAGCGCTGTACGTTTAAAGTGTACTGAAGAAGAAGTAAAGCATCTTTACATATAGAAGTCTGACAAGAAAAGCTAAGTTTAGACAAATACATTTTTGTAATTTTTTGCCTTTTATTCTAAATGTGTAACAACCTTTTTACTTTATTCTTGTGTAGACTATTTGCTTTGAATTTTCACTAAATCTTTTAAAACAAACTTCTGGACTGAGAGATTTCTTTCGGCCCGTGTTTTCCCCGTGCTTGATCCTGCCTTACATACCCCTTTTTTATTTCTGATACTGAGCTGAAGTCACTTCATGTTTGTACACAACACATTCATGTTAACAGCATGTTATCTCCATTACGGAGAAGGGCAGCCCTCAAGCTGACTTCTGAGGAGTCAGTGAACAAGCGCCACTCATCCACATTGTGTTCATGGCCAAGAGTCTCCATAACTGAATTAAAAAAAAATGTGATAGTGATTGATATTTGAAAAATATACATTTATTTTTAAAAGTTTTATACTCCACTAAATGACGAATACATGAAGGTGGGGTCAGAAGAAAATTAAGCCCGGTATAAAAATTCATATTTGGACTCAACATTATAATATGCTTAGAATTAGGACACCTCATTACAATCCTTGGGATGAAATAGTTGTTGACCATTATGATTATCAAACACATAACCTTCACACATACTCCATTCATATTTCTGATACTGAATGTTTTTTAAAAGTCACTTCATGTTTTCATAAAACTCTTTCATATTAGTTGCGTGCACTATGGCTACAGGAGGAAGGAGATTTCCATTATGGAGAAGGCTGACTTCTGAGGAGTCAGTGAACAATTAGAACACCACCATCACAATCCTTGGGACGAAATAGTTGTTGACTGTTGCATTTGTCAAACACGTAACCTTTAAATCAGGTGTCCCCAAATCCAGTCCTGGAGGGCCCTTGTGGCTGCAGGTTTTCATTCTAACCTTTTTTTAAATTAGTGACCTGTTTTTGCTTTTGAATTAATTTAAATTGACTTGTTTTTTAAGTTTTGTTCCCCTGAATTTCTTCATTTCTTTCCTTAAATGGCACCCAAACAGAAATGAGGGACCCAACAGAAGACCAACTAAGTCAGGGCCTCAAACTCCAACCAATTTCACTCCAACCAGCTACTAAATTAGGCGCCGATTCTTGTCGCTAATTAAATCCGTTCTTTAATTCCATGGCCTGTTTCTGCTCTCATTATGCAATAGCAGACATTTCTGAGTTTGTTGATTTTCTCTTTTCTGTTAAAATGTTTTGTGGATCTGAGCAGACCAACATTCCTGAGACCTTCATTATTCTTTATTTTCAGATATTGTATGATGGACACCAGTTGTTTTGGCTCATTTTGTACCTCGTTATTGTTTAGCTGCTAATTAAAGAAAAAGAAACAATTAAGGGGGGGGGGCGGCACGGTGGCGCAGTGGGTAGCGCTGCTGCCTCGCAGTTGGGTGATCTGGGGACCTGGGTTCGCTTCCCGGGTCCTCCCTGCGTGGAGTTTGCATGTTCTCCCCGTGTCTGCGTGGGTTTCCTCCGGGCGCTCCGGTTTCCTCCCACAGTCCAAAGACATGCAGGTTAGGTGGATTGGCGATTCTAAATTGGCCCTAGTGTGTGTGTGGATGTGTTTGTGTGTGTCCTGCGGTGGGTTGGCACCCTGCCCACGATTGTTTCCTGCCTTGTGCCCTGTGTTGGCTGGGATTGGCTCCAGCAGACCCCCGTGACCCTGTGTTCGGATTCAGCGGGTTGGACAATGGATGGATGGATGGAAACAATTAAGGGTCCCGAGTCGTTAAGAGCAAATCAATTAAAATGAATTTAAAAGCAGTTACTTAACAGCAAAAACAGGTGACTCAATAAGTAAAGGGTTAGAATGAAAACCTGCAGCCCAGTGGTGTAACTAGCTTGCTGAAGGCCCCTGTGCAGCGCCCTGAGGTAGACCCCTCCTGCCTAGCATAAATGGTAGTAATTTATTCCTAACTAGATCCCAGGGGCCCAGCTGGGCGGTGGCGTCCACGACCGCATCACTATCAGATCACACACTGGTGACAAACAAACCAGCTCTGTAAATGAAATTGAAATCGCTTTATTACAGCCGCTGTAAGTTATCAAAAATAAAATAAACTGTGGGAATGGAATGTGGGAGGTGTGAGTAGTAGTACTAGTACATGCAGCTATGTAAAATGTGGAACTGCTTACTTTTCCAAAATAGGTTTTTGAAAGAAGATCCATCCATCCATCCATTATCCAACCCGCTATATCCTAAGTACAGGGTCACGGGGGTCTGCTGGAGCCAATCCCAGCCAACACAGGGTGCAAGGTAGGAAACAAACCCTGGGCAGGACACCAGTCCACCACAGTGAAAGAAGATGATTAAAATATAACGTAAGCTACAAAGTAGAAACTGTTCTGTGCTATCAAATGAAGCAATTTCAATTTGTAACAAATGGAATCAACAACACCAGCTGACAGGATTACTGCTACACAATCGACCTGTTTTACACAAGTTTTGAGAAAATGGACATCATAAAGTGGTGACGCTCACAAATCCTCACGTTAGTGACACTAATGCACATACTAAGGTACACAATAAAACAGACGTGTTAAACTGTTAAAGCTTACAAAAATGGAACTGACCGACAAGTCACAAATCATATTACTTCTAATATCACTAGTACCTTAAAATACTCTCTTGTGTGCCTTCTGTTGTGTAAAAGTCTCAACACTGTCACTTGACACGTCAAATTGTCTGGCGTGCTCATTTTCAATTCAGAATATAGCCAAGCAACCAAGTCTGTCTTGCTACGTGGTGCTTCTGAGGTCATTTTTGATGGGTTTTAACTTGGAGAATGATCATTCGCACGCAGCAACAGACACTGGTATAGTCAGCAGTAACATGCAAACGTCACTGAAAGTAGACAAGGGTGCACAGTGACCTATCAGCAGCAGTACAGCTACTTTAAAAACAGTCGACTTGGTTGACAGGATGGATTGAAAACATGCACGAAATGACAACAATTAAGTGCAAAATGGCAGTGAATTGTCAGTGCTGTAGCATTCAACGAGAAGATCAGCAGCAGCATACAATTCATCATCAGCCATCGAGGTCAGAGTTGATGGTAACAAGACATTGAACATTGGAGCCACTGCATCGAGACTGTGAAACTGCTGTTTTAGTTAAGTTATTACAATTTTGTAAAAATCTATATGGCCCAGAGTGGGCCCCCAAGCTTGTAGGCCCTTGTGCTTTGCACAATCTACTGCTACGCCAGTACTGCAGGCAGTGCAACCCTCCAGGACAGGAGTTGGGGTCCCCTGCTATAAATTATATAGTACCTTTCTTTAGGGAACTCAGTCCATTGGTATTTTACAAATACAGTGGAACCTCGGTTTGCGAGTAACTTGGTTTACGAGTGTGCAAGAAAGGACAGAGCCGCCTGTACTTCCTTAGAAGACTGGCATCCTTCAACATCTGCAGTAAGATGCTGCAGATGTTCTATCAGATGGTTGTGGCGAGTGCCCTCTTCTACGCAGTGGTGTGCTGGGGAGGCAGCATTAAGAAGAAGGACGCCTCACGTCTGGACAAACTGGTGAGGAAGGCAGGCTCTATTGTTGGCATGGAGCTGGACGGTTTGACATCCATAGCAGAGCAACGGGCACTCAAGAGGCTCCTATCGATTATGGAGAATCCACTACATCCATTAAACAATGTCATCTCCAGACAGAGGAGCAGTTTCAGCGACAGACTGCTGTCACTGTCCTGCTCCACTGACAGACTGAGAAGATCATTCCTCCCCCAAACTATGCGACTCTTCAATTCCACCAGAGGGGGTAAACGTTGAACATTATTCAAGTTATTGTCTGTTTTTTACCTGCATTTTTTATTACTCTTTAATTTAATATTTTTTGCTGCTGGAGTATGTGAATTTCCCCCTGGGATTAATAAAGTATCTATCTATCTATCTAAAATTTTTAATAAATTTTGACTTGATAAATGAGCGAGGTCTTGCAATACGAGTAGTATAAATAGATTTCCCCTTGGGATTAATAAAGTATCTATCTATCTATCTATCTATCTATCTATCTAGTATGTATACGCTTTGTCTGCTGAGCGTCATGTGATCACAACTGAGCTGACGGTTCTTCTCTCTCACTGCGGGATTGTGGGCAATCGTCTCCTATTTTCCATCTTAGTTGTCGTGCCTCACTCATATAGTCAACATCCGTATGAGCGTATACTGTTTACTACAGCATTGTGACTGTGTGTGTGTGTGTGTGTGCTGTGACGTGCGAGTCCCTGTCTTGTACCCCAAAACACAAAGCTGAGCCTCAGTACTTTAGCAACACCAGCTTTATTCAGCTTGAAACAGCAACAGCGCGGTTATTTATTGTAGTGGGATCTGCCACTCTCCTATACACAGACACAGCAGTCAGGTAGGGCCGTGGTCAAGTAATACTGTGCCCTGCACATTTGTAATGTTCCTTGTTCCTTGTATCACCCATCGATTGCAGGCGCTTATAGCATGTCTGCGATCTTTTCGGATTCGCTTTTATGGCGAACTGCTACAGCGCTGGGAGACTGCGATTGCTTTGGGACGCTCTTCCACGTGTCGTCCCGTTGGGTGGAATCCCACAAGAGTTTAGAAACTCATTCACACCAGCCATGATCCTTTTCAAAGGTAAAGTGCAGGTTAATTTGTTTTATGTATTTTTACTTTATATTTTGTATTAATCATTTTTATATGAATAGTTTTGGGTTGTGGAACGAATCATCTGAGTTTCCATTATTTCTTATGGGGAAATTCACTTTGATATACAAGTGCTTTGGACTGCGAGCACGTTCTCGGAACGAATTATGCTCGCAAACTGAGGTTCCACTGTATAACCATTTATATAGAACTTCTTACAAATGGAACTCAGGCTGGTTAGGCCACTTGCTCTGGGTCTCGCAGTGAGAACTGAACCTGCACCACTGTGATTTCTAGTCCTTTCTCTCAGCTGCTAAGCCACACCCCCATATTTGACCACACCTTCTGTTCCTCCCCCCAAGATGCCACTTTTATTTCTGATGACTGCTCTGTACATTTATCTTGTGCAGACACCTTATTGCTTCTGTAGTGGCTTTCATTGTTTACTCTTTCTGTTTCTTTGACCATCATTAAACATTCTCCAGCAAGGTGGTAGGCCTTATGTTCGTCAGACACCTTCCAGGTACTTTAATTCAATGTGAGACTATTTGATCCATTTGACTCATTTGCTTGGATCAGTTCCTTCTACATTGTGATGTGCCGTCATGTCTCCTTCCTTGAACATTTTTAAGCAACACCTCTAAACCTCTTTGTTGCACTCTTATTTGCTTCCAGAGAAGAGCAACTAGGTGGATTCCAGGACTGAGAGGTTTGAGATATGAGGACAGGCTGGATGAGCTGAACCTTCTAGTTTAAGTAATTGGAGATTAAGAGGTGACATTATGAATGAGTACAGTGGATCCAGACTGTCAACTTTAATATAAATTAAAAACAGAGAAACACAGTTCGAAACATGTTAAGGACAAATTTATACAAACGTGTTTCTTCACACAAAGAACTAGAGACACAAATGACCGAAGAGTCACCTTCAGATCTCGACTGGATGTTATTACGGACAATCCAGATGACTAGGACTGAGGAGCTTGTTGGGTTGAATGGCCTGCACTCATCACAGTTGTTTCATGAAGGGTTTCAGGAGACCCAAGTCTGTCCTGGAAGGCAGAATAAAACCCAGCACAGCTTTTAGTGCTGCCAGTTAACTTAATATTGCAAATCTTTGGGGTGACAAGCAGAGTATGTGCCGAGAACCAGAAAAGGAGCCCCAGGGAGAATATGAAGACTTCCCACAGTTTGTGACACAGCCAAGAACGCCGGATCTGTGAAAGAATAGAGGTAACTACTGAGCCACTGTGTCGTGACCTGGTAAAGGTACAATATTAAAAAGTGATGATTGATTGATTGATTGCCAGCTTGTGGATGCTTTAGAGTTACCAATCTGTGTAGCAGTTGGGGGTCTGGGAGACATTTTGCCTTCTCAGAGAGAGTCATCCACTCCTCAAGCATCAGTCAGTGAAACTGAAGAAACAGATCTTAAGATTTCCAAGACCACTTTATCCATGTGGGGCAGAAGCCTAGCCTGGCAGTATCATAATAAAGGTAGGAATCAACCCTGCAGGGTGGCTCAACCTCTGCTGCACTGGCAGCCCCCATTACATTTGTTACCCAATCCAGGTAAGGGTGCCATTTATGTTTGCACAGGAGTTCGCATTCCTCTAAGCTACTCATCCTCACTGGTACTCAGTAGCAACAGGACTCAAACCTGAGATTTCCCATGACCACTTAATCCACGTGGGGCAGGAACCAAACCTGCACCTTGGGCCATTAGGGGGCCAATTGGAAATCCCACTGAAACACTGGGAGGACAAGCAGCCTCCACACAGACAATGAACGGGCTCAAAATGTGAAGCCAGCCTACCAAACCCTGCATCACTGTATGGTCACAGACTGATGAAACATTTCCATTTTGGGTCTTGGTGCTCGACATGAAAGGCGCTTTATGTTCAATAGGCCTTAACTGAGAGGAGCAGTGCAGCCCTCATTGCACCGTGTGACTTTGGCATGCTGTGTTCTACCAGGCCCTGCTCCTGAGGGGGCTACTGCTGCCGGGGTACCCGCAGTCCCCTGCTGATGCTGAAAATCTGCCAGCAGATGCTCCACCACTCCAGCAAAGTTTTTTGGGCCAGTGTAGCCTTCAGCAGATGTGGGGTTTGTCTCATCTCATCCGTCTCTGTCTCTTTTCGAAATTTGATTTTAAATATTTACAACCCCATATATCTCATCCATTGGAAGAAAAAAAAAAGAAAGGCGCTGAAGTGTTATTGTCTATGAAACCTGCTGCATGAGCGATGGCTCACTTTAAAAAGAACATCAATGTTTTATTTGTAGAGTAGAAGCCGGCAACAGCTTGCTAAGTCGTTGTTTTTATTGATCTTGTTGAACTCATGAGGGTGCTTTATGTTCCTCGTAAAATCAAAATGGTTGACTCAATTATATGCTATAAAATATTTAAAAAACACCAAATACGTGAGGGTAAATGGCATCAGCGTTATATCTACACACTATGTATAATGTACTGTATATGTGTGTAGACGTGTGTGTGTTTGCAAGTCTGTCAACCAAAATAAATGAGGAATGAGCAAAGAGAGCCGTCACAAAATGCATTTAACCCAACAAGTGTAAAGCAAGACATCAATAAAGAGCCCAGCTCCTCTCTGTTTCACGTTATCACACGGAAAGGCTGACCACAAACCCAGAGCCACAATATCAGTAAGCAACAACTTCTCCAGTTGACCTACACAGGGGACAGCTACCTTGGCCCAGTGTTGTGATTGCTGCCAAACACTAAGCTTTAAAAGGGCAACAGGCCTCCTCTTAGTTCAGGTCTGGGCCTAACTGGAGGGGCCTCACCCCAGGCAGCCCGGCACTAAACTTAAATGCACAGGCCTTAAAATGGGGTGCAGGCTTTAAAATAGCCATAAAATGCCCTTCAGACAGGTAAGCATATTCAAAAAGAAAACTCTTAATACTTAAATAATTTTATTCTACTTAAAATAATTTTAAAGAAAAAGAATAATAAAAAGACATGGCTGTACAAAAAAGAGCAACAATAAATGTTGCTTAAATTGCAAAATGTACACCAAATGAAAGCAAAAAAAAAAAAAAATCACAAAACTAAAGAACAGCACCTTACAGGCAAAAAAGGGGTCAGACATAAAACTTGTGTATCCCAAAATGAAGAACCCAATGGCAAAGCAGGATGTTATGGGCCACGTCACTGAATTGGTGGCTTATATAATGAATGTCTATTTGATAAAGAATTAACTATTAAGAAATAATTCAAAAGATGGCACTTACCTTTGATGAAGTACGGAATGCGCGAGAGTGTTCATGTAAGTGCATATCACCAGTGCAGTGGGGCTCCATGGTAAAATAAGAGAAGGCCAGCTTAGCTTCATGTGTCAGGTTCAGGTTCCGGCATCTCTGTAGTAGGCTGCTGCTATTGGTGGAGGAAGCAGAACATCTTTGTGTGTTAATATACTGTGTAAAGAGAGAATTTGAAACTTACCAAAGAGATGGTATTAGTCAGCATGATCACATACAGCTGGTCCACACGTGCACATGCGTGAAGAAATGAGCCACATTAGTACAGGGCTCCCCCAAGTATGTCACATGGCAGCGTCTCCTGCTACTGGTCAGGGGAATAGACGTAGTAGGGGACTGGCTACATAATCAGCAACCTGACCTAAAGCGGGTTTGCATTCCGAAGAGGTTGTCGAGCGAGGAAATAGTTCTGCACCTCCACACTCTGTATATTGTATCTGTGTATAAATGTGTGTGTGTGCAAGTGTGTCAAAAACAAAATAAATGAGGGATGAGTAAAGAGAGTCGTCACAAAATGCATCTAATCAAATAAGTGTAAAGTGACGCATTGATACAGAGCCCTGCTCCTGCTGAGCATATGTAAGACTAGCAAGGAGCATTGGGCTTGGGCTGTATGTGTTCTGTAAATATTTATGTAACGATCCAAGTATGATCTTTTGTAGAGGGATTTTGCAATTATTTTGGTGGTGCTTTGTTTTTGTTTTTCTGGTTTTTTTTTTTTTGGTTTATGCACTTTTTGTTTTTGAATATTTGGCTTCACTTTTGTTTAAAGGAAGTCTTCTTGAACCGTATTGCCTATAAAGGAAGACCATTTTGTGTTTCTTTATGTCATTATTTGTATTTTGGTGAGTGTGCCTATTGAAGTCCATACAGAGAGATGCATTGCTTTAGTTGCCAAAACGATGCCCCTCGATGTCCATAACATGGACGGAGTAAGGAAAGGGGGAAATGCCTGGAGAGTCCGCCACTTAAGTTACATTGATGGCATCCCTCAGTGTCCAAAGGGCACTTTTAGTATTACTAGATTTTGGTGCCCATCGCTTCCAATATTATTAATTATCCTTCCTGGTGTATTCCCTCACTGTCTTGAGCGCTTGCACTTCAATGTTTATAAACAGCACCTCTCAGGGTGTCGGTGCCCTAGGCAACTGCATATGTCACCTAATGGCTTGACCGGCTCTGACTGTAAGTACTGTACATAGTCACTACTGTTGATTTTTGTCCTTTTTTATTTTTGGTGTGTCATTGCAGAAGAACTGTGTCCTAGGAACTGCATGACACTTGACTGCATTGACTTGCACTCTTTGTAAATAAACTGCACCATTGTTTTTGTAATATCTTTGTTCTTTCTCTCAATCTCTCAACACTATTCGGTTTGGTCCCAAACTACAAGATGGCCAGAGTGTATGAGTTGGAGACAAATACCACTGTAAGGGATATCACATAGTAATCAAAATAAACACAATGCTGTAGGCTTCCTTTAAATACTAGCAGGGAGCAGTACATCCCACTACATAATTTAGAGGCCCTGCCTCCCTTAGCTTCACATTAAGGTGACAGGGCAGACAACTGACAGAACTAAATATATTTAAATATAATACCAAAATACAAGATAACTAAAAAACAAAATATCAAAGAAAATTATAATATTACACAAAAACAAAAACAGAACAATATACAACATTATTTAAAAAAGATGTGTTGTGATGAGGAGTCTCAAACATAACGAAATGGGTGTGAAGCCTCTTAAAAGGTTCAAAAAGGCAGGACAACAACCTAACCACATACTTTTGGTGTACGGACAAAAGTGGAAATATACATACACACAAGAGAATTAAGATGCACCAAACAGTGCATAAGCCAACTTCCATGCACTTCTGGTCCATAAATTCCGGTAAATGTGAAGAGTAACACATGTGCACGCGTCTGCTGTCCCACACCGCCTCCTCCCAGAATTTTGCATATTTTAATATGCAAATCAATATAAATATTACCTTCCCCGTTCAGTGTTTGATTAAAAGACAATGACAAAAGCAAGTGAAAAATAGAATTTCAGTGAACACAAAGTGAAGGCAACAAAATTTTACTATTTGTTGTTTTAAGCAGTGGTATAAACAACAAAAAGAAGTTGATCAAGTGAAATAGAGGAGCGGAGAAACTCAGAAGTTCAAGTTCAAAAAGTCGCAAAGTGCCCAAAATAAAAAAGAAGTGGTCAGATATCATGAAAAGGTGAGTCGTAGCCCACTGTTTGAGTGTCATACGGAAGCGTATTAGGGCCCAGAGAAAAAAATAGGGACACAGTGGAAAAAAAAAGGTTAAAATGTCCACTTTAATCTCATAATTTATATTGTCATTAAAGTAGAACATCGTAAACTTAATCTTAAAATCAATGTTAAATTTACTAGGGTTTCTGTGATCCCATCATAACTAAAGTAGCACATTAAATGTTTTGTATTCTATGTGTTCTTATATGTACTCTATGTGTGTGAATCACTACGTGCTTCTTAAATGGGCTTTCTCTTACATCGACAGGACACAGAATCCATTACATTCATGATGTTACAGTTCTCTGAACAATTCAAATACTAAGATGTATACTTGATAACATGTTTATGATGAAATGAATTAAAGCATGTATTAAACATGTTGGGCCATGGTGGCACAGTGATAGTGATGAGCTGGTGCCCTGTCCACAGATTGTTCCTGCCTCCTGCAAGATGTTTGCTGCGTCGTGCGCGACCTTCGATGAAATAGTTTATTGCAGCAGTACTGTCTCTTTCAAAACGTACTAACCCCCAACTCCTGTCCTTCCTTTTCTTTCTCCAAGTAACCAATCGCCACAAAATAAGCTCTTCAATAAATGTCGGAACATCTGTAAGCTTCGAATGCAGATTCTTCAGAACTTTTAAAGAACATTCAAATATCTTCGTAGTCCATAAACTTATTTTCCTATAAAATAATTAAATAACAATAATAATAATAATAATACAATAAAAACAATGAAAAATATACAACATTAAAGCATAAGTACAATATACATGTACATATAGTGCAGACAGTGCAAATGGTTCATAAAGTCGCACAGGTTGTGCACTTTTACAACTGTAGTGCAAGTTTACAGTGAAGTAATTGTAATTCTAAGTACAAACAGTTCTACATGGAGCACTTGATGGAGTGATTGAGTGCATTTAGAGCTCCTGGGATGAAACTGTTTCTGAGCTTTGAGGTTCGTGCAGTAAAAGACTCTGAAGCGTTTGCCGAATGGGAGAAGTTCAAATGGATTGTGCGCATAGCTGAGGCATCATATTCTCCAGGGTAGAAGCTGTATCCTGGTAATCCTCTGCGGTCACAACCCGCCATAGAGCTTTCTGATCAGCTGCTGTACAGTTGTGATTCCACACTTGGATACAAGGGGTTAAAAATACTCTGAGTGACAATCAATATATCAGAAAAAGAGTGGAAGGTAGCAAAGCAGAGAATTCACTCGAGCTCCATATGCGCAAAGCATAGAATTATTCAACTAAAAATTATATATCGAGCTCATCTATCTCGCTTAAAACTGTCCAAAATGTTTCCAGGGCAGGATCCAACCTGCAAACACTGCAACCAAGCTCCTGCCTCACTGGGTCACATGTCTTGGGCCTGCACAAAACTAACATCATTTTGGACCAAAATTTTTAAGTGCCTTTCAGACCGCCTTGGTATCTCATTCCCTCCTAACCCATTAACAGCTGTGTTCAGTGTTCTTCCAGATGGGCTTGAAGTGGAGAAGGACAAGAAAACGGTGATTGCATTCACTACACTTTTGGCACGCAGACTTATTTTGTTAAATTGGAAGAATCCTAACTCTCCTCTGATAAGTCAGTGGGAAACCGATATTTTATATTATTTGAAATTGGAAAAAATCAAATTCTCAGTTAGAGGATCGGTACAGATTTTTTTTAAAACCTGGCAGGATCTAATCAATATTATTTTAGAATAAGAGAAATAACTATTACCGCATTTAATTCCCTTCTCCATTTTTTATTTACCTATATATATTTCTTCCTTTCTTTTGTTTATTGTTGCCTTATTAAAAAGCCCTAAGCAATTCTCCTTTGGCTAAGCTCTCCTTCTCAGGGGTGGGGTTTGATTTGTCTTTAATTTTTTTTTTTGTTATAAATTGATCTATTTGTATGGAATGATCACAATAAAATTAATAAATAAAAAGTACAGGAGGATTACAATCAGATGCCTTAAACTAATAAACAATATGTGATTAATTTCAGTTTATATGATAAAGTCAGGGATGTGAATCTAAAAAAGAAAGGGAAACCACACTGGAACAAAAGCACTGCTTTGACGCTGGGTGCTGTCAGTTTGTAAAACCAAGCAGAAAACGTACATATGTAAGGCTGGTGAGAAAATGTTACGTCAAGTTTAGTTAGTTTTTATACATTGCAATGTGAGCATGGAAATGGGCGTACGCAACATTTTTGGACATACGCACCGTTTATACATTAGACCGCTGGTTTGGTGAAAACTGTTGATTGCTCTTGACACATGGTAGTGGTCGTATGTCAAATGGTCTGAAGACACATTGGTCATAAGTTGATGACTACCTGTGTTTATTATTCAAAAAGCTCTCACAAGAGGCAAAAGGAGATGTGTTAAACAACAAAAGCAATCCAAGACATTTACATCCCAAAACACAATTCAGTAGACAAAGTAAAAAAAAAAAAAGGGCAAGGATGCAAAATACAGTTATAATCAAAAGCTAAGCAAAAGACATTAAAGCTCGCCAACACCACAAGGACATTCAATGAACCGCAAGGGACTGTGGGTTTTCCTCTGCCTTTATAGGGTTGAAGGCAGTTCCTTAATGATGATGGGCAGGTGACCCCACCTTTTGGGGAACCACTCACAAAATTAATGCCACTTAGAAAAACATTCTTTGACAAAGAGAAAATAAATGTTAATGTTAAACAAGAACAATCAGACATATAAGTGACATCTGAACTCCAGGCAGGGAGTGGACACTGACTGAAACACAACACCTGGTTTAAATATCCAGTGGGAGAGCTCAGGCATAATGACATCAGAGTGGCCTTGTCTCCTATGGCCCCACCCACATAGGCAAACTTAAAGAGACAGTACACGTTTAACCAATTATAAATAAAATTGACAGAAATAACAACAATATGAAAAAATAATACAGGTAAAATTCCATTACAACGAATATCTTTACAATGAAATTCTCATTACAACGAAGTATTTTTATGGTCCCAACAGTTTTCCTGCATGACACGAGTCTATAGAAATCTCGTTACTACGAAGTACATTCAGCAGACACTTTCATTCCAACGAAGTGACCTTGAAATGCCTGAATGACTCATCCACAGAGCTGTTAATTCTGTGGTTGCAGTTCAGTTGTGCACAACAATCCCCAAACAGAAACACTGTCATTTTGTTTTTCTTTCTTCGAACTTTCCTTATACTGTTTTTTTTTTTTTTTTGTTTTATTGCTGTTTTTGTTTTCGGTGGTTTTCAGTGACACCTTTTGCTAATTGCTTGTCAACATATGAAAAACATCCATTGTGCAGAGGTCCGGTCATCAAGTCCTAATATAAGAGACCCAAGAGAGCACACAGCCGAGTCGAGGACAGTGACAATCCACAGGCGGAGTCAGTGTAATGGAGGTTAAGTAGCCTTCCATTTACACCCATCCAGTATTATTTTTTTTGGGTTATTTAAATTAGATTCTAAGGATTAAAAAATTTAAGCAGGAAATGTCGCCATTGCAGAACTGAAAGGTGGTTAACATCGACACCCCCGCCCTGTGAATGGAACCTTCTGAAAGGAAAAGGCCATGTTCGTTTGGGCGCACTCTCAGTTCTGTGAAATGAGGGTTTATCTTTTGGCTTCTCAGAACGTTTCATTTGTTAATTTACAGTATAATATTTATTTTAATACAATATGTTAATACTAGCTGTGATAGCCATCTAAAATGAATTGAAATCTATTGAAGTAGACCTCACTGTTAACGTTTGCAGTGCACTATGCAATGCACATGTCTCTATTATATGCCATTCAGTGAGGGATTTGTTAATGCAGTGTTAATGTTTGTGATGCACCATCTGTTGGAATGAAAAATGCAATGCATTTTATTACTAAAAATGTCTTTTGGAATGACAGAGATATAACAGCCTGATGGACACACAGACAGACACACAGACATGTATCCTTTATTAAAATGGATATTTTCTATTGCAGGGCATGTAGGTGATGAAAAGCCTGTACATATTTTATATTGCAACAAAATAAACCATTACAGACCTTCTGTGGTGTCTGTCCTCAACCTAAATTTACAACGATATGGTAGAAATGCAGTAAGCACAGCTGATTCATTTTTTTAAACCTAAAGCCTACTCCAGCAGCACAAGGTGAGGACCAGCCCTGTATGGGGTGGCCATCCCTTTGACGGGTCCATTTGCTCACACAAGGCCAGTTAACCAAAAACATTAATTTTGGGGATGTGGGAGGAATAGCAATGCATTCACAGGGAAGAGGTGTAGACTACGCACAGTCAGTGGCCAGGACTCTGGAGCTGTAAAGCAGCAGCACTAGACACTGCGCCACCATGCCATCCAAGTATAGCTCAGTAAGTCACAAAGGAACTGAAATCACAAAACGCAAAACTGTCCGAGCGTCAGGTGGCATACATTACTGCGGTTGACAGCCCTATGGAACACGTCAAACAAACCTAATTGTGGGTATGAAGACAGGCAAGGATGAAAGGGTTATAGGAATAGAAATAGAAAGAGAAGGCAAAAGAAGAGAAAGATAAAAAAAAAAAACTTGTTCCAGTACTATGATACGAATATAAAAGAATAGACTAAAAAATGATTTGCTCGTTTTCTGAGGATCCTGGGTAATATGGGGCCTATCGTTGGGCACAAGCAAAGAACCATCCCTGGCAGGGAGGCCAGTCCAATTATGGACATGCTCACTCACACATCCATAAAGGACCAACATTCTCTAGAAGACACATTGTGTGACGCAAACTGAGGATAAAAGAAAAAATGGACAGGGGGAGAGCAGTGACTAGGTTGAGATTTGACCCCGGGTCTGCAAGATCTATTTCTAGCAATAGAAAAGGACATTTAATTTCTATATAAACCACAAGTAAGTAACAAATATTAAACTAAAACTGAACAATTACAGGACCAGAAAAGGGATGACGATTAAAATAAAAGACATTTAGCACTAGAGGAGGTGATGGGCTGAGGAAGGAGGAAGGTTAGTGAAGTGAGGAAGAGTAAAACCAAAAACCCAACATAAAGGCAATCAAAAACAGAGGCCCTGCCGGCCAGAGCCATGTCCACATTTAGTCCAGCAGCAGTGGTCAAGAGGACGGACCCTCCTGGCTACCACTCGGGCTCTTTGTGTGCTCTGCTTCTTTACGTCTAATTTATTAATAAAGTGAAGCCATTGGTAATAGAGCTGTTGTGAGCTCCAGAATTCTGGTGGGAAATTCTCTTAACAAGAATGCTGCCATTGATCCCTCATAAAAAAAATATTTGAAATGCAAAACACAATGATCCCTCCCCTGGGCCGGTGTTTTGATGAAATGTAGATGGATTAATGGATTTGGGTGTAACTTTACAGTTTGAAGATCTGAAGAAGGTTTGTGGATCCCCATGAAACAAGCAGCTCTGGAATATGGAATGAGTGAATCCCGTCAGAGGCCGTACGCTCGGGACACCAGGAACTGCTGCTCTCGTCTCTCTACCTGCTTTACTCCATCCGGGATACCGTAGACAGAAAAGTGGAAATCTGCTGGCTGGTGAAGGAGCTGCTGTACCTGTGAGTGCCATCTCATTAGGGAAGAGAGAACAGGAGTCTGGACTGGGTCACTTTATATGCCATGTCCAGCAAAGCTGGGGCTTTAGTACAGCAGAAGATGCCCTCCAGTGGACAGATGTGGTACTATAATGTGTGAGCTCTTACATGCTTGTATGTTTGGCTTGCAAGCCCAAAGAAGCACATGTCTGCCCCTACACCTGTTTGGACCCTGCAGTTCTGTAGTGGTCTACCAGCCGCCATTCGTGGTGCTCCAGACGGAATGCTTTTGGCTGTCTAGCTCAGTTAATATTCTGTTAGGAAGAAACCCATCACCTGAGAACCCTCACACAGGCTTCCAAAGTAGAATAAGAGGAGTGGATGGGGGCTGCATCACACACCAATGGACCACCTAATCTGCTCTGACTTGATCAGCTGTGCAGCATCTGCAGGTGTGTGGAGAAGGACAGGGAGGGAGAGGAGGAGGAGTACAGCCCTGCTCAGAGTTCCGCCATCACTTTTTGTGTGCCTCTTCATCCTCATCATATTGGTAGAGTTGAGAGGGACATGAAGGAAAATGGTGATCACAAACAGACAGCAGACACAAGCCCACCAGAGATATGAGTGCCTGTTTGAATAAGTGATTGAGCCATTTCTGTAACAAAATGGAACTCTTACTGCTCTTGCTTTAATGGACTTCATCTCCATTTTAAAAAAAAGCCTCATTTTTTGTTCTGATTGTAATTTATATCATTTTATCTTTATACCCTACTATTTTCTAAGCCTGCTTAATGCTGAGCAGGGTCACGGAGGAGCTGAAGCCTAACCCATCGATCATCAGGCGCAAGACAGGAACAACACTGGGACAGGGTGCCACTTCATCCCACACACAAATAAAATGAAAAAAAAGTGTTAAGAATTTATGGCAAAAAACAGAAATATTTCTTATTTTTAATAAATATAAATCTCATAGTATTGCACTTTTCTGAATGAAAAATAAGAAAAGAAATTAAAAGAACAGCAAATTAAGCAATGGGATCAATTAAAGGTTAAATGTAGATTTGGTTGCAACAAAAACCTACAGCCATAGGGGTTCCCCAGAAGTGCTTTATACAACACTTTATTATATTATACTAGACATTAAGCCCGTTACAATAACGGGCGCTAGAACAGTAGTGCATAAACATTAGTAGGAACAGTCTATATGAAATGGCAAGGGACCGTCTATTTTCTGTTGCAGTAATCCTAGCTTGTATGTGAATTTCCCCTTGGGATTAATAAAGTATCTATCTACAGTATCTATGTGGCTGTAATCTGCGTCACTGTATTGTGTCCTATAATTTTCACTCGCAGTAATACGTCTCTCCAGCAAGTACTATGCAGTTCCCCAGCAAGTATTTTAATCTGTGCTGGCGCGCAGCTGATTATTGTATGTGTGGTGTCTCCCCAGCAACAGATTTTATTTGCGCGAAAATAAATCTACTTTTAAAAGTCATCCTATTGTAATATCATGAAAATTCGTATATTTAGGAAAACCCCTTCAACGACCGACACTTTACACGGACAAGTGTGTTAATTGCAAATCTGACATCCTCAGAGTGAACACTTGCACAACAATATACACTAATCCCACCTCTTTGGGGAAGCTGATCTCCGTGTCTCAGTACCCGATTGGATTTTTCGTGAGTTATATTTTAGGTCTTACCTCATTTACCGAAATCCGATTGGATTGGCCACACGATATTTTATAGGTCCCGCCCTCTCTGTCTTGTGTGACGCGTCAGGCGGCCTTTGAAGCATTGCACCAGGCACCGCGCATGCGCACTTCAACAGAAGACACACACACACACAGACATCTGGACGCACACGGGTTTTATTAAAGAGGATTATATTATAATATATTATATTATATTATAACAGCCGACCCCGTACCCAGCCGGCAACTACACCTCCAAGACCTGTGGCCTGGATAATTTACTGAGATGAATCTCACTATCAAGCCGTACCTCTAACAAATTACACTTTTCCCCCACAATCGATGGTGTAAATATAAGTACGCAAAAAGCAGATGATGTAAAAAATAAACTGATTAAATGTATTAGATGAAACCACAAGACAAATGCAAAAATAGAAACATATATAAATATCCCTATACCACATCAACAAAGAGACAACACCATATATAAATACAACAAAACCCTCCCTTGCCCCTGTAACATATAACACACAACACGAATAACAAAAATGAATGATAAACTGAATGATTGTGAACTTGAGTCCGGTTATAAAAACTGTCCTGAATACAGATGACTGAACTAGTGGTAAATGAGTCGTTTGATTTTCCCGGCAAATGGAACAACCTCACCGTGATTCCTCGGCGTATGGTGGATGGCGAATCGACCCCGGGGTCTCAGCAGATGAAGGATGAAAGCAGTCCAGCAAAATGAAAAACAAACTGGTGCAAAGGCGCGATGTGGAAAAACAGCAAGTAGTTGATGCGTGGTTGAAAACGAATGGTTGGTCGGTCGGTCTCTCTTCTCTTCTCTTCTCTCTCCCTTCCTCTCTCCTTTCTGATTACTTAAATAGTCCTTGTGACGGCTGTAATTGATTAATTGTGAACAGGTGTTTTCCAGGTTAGAGGCTGTGGTCTTCTTCCATCATCCGTCCCCATTTACGGGGACGGCATTTCCTGATACACACACATAAACAGCAAACGGGACAATGGAAACAAGACGCACTCAGAACTGACATTTGACAACACTAACTATGTAGCCCCGCTACAATATTATATTATATTATATTATATTATTTTTGTGTAATTCTCAGAGTTTATCACCATAACAATCTCTTCATTATCACAATACTGTGGTGGAGTTTTACCCAACTTCTCCTTCTTTTTTCAACCCAACAATGTAAAAAAATACGACCAGAGAAGGCAACTGAGATTGCAGCAGTGGTTGTTACAAGATGTGCCAATTAGAAGCTCAGTCAATAGAAGGAATACAATTATTAATGAGAAAAAAGATAAAAAGCCAATGAAAAGCAAAAATTACCTGTCTGATCAATGTGACCTGCCTTTGGCTTGTTGCAGTTTGATCCTGAGATGTTGAGTCGTGCAGGATGAATTTGTGTTTGCTCTTGTCTCTGTTGCCTGTGCACTCTCGGGTGTTGTTTTTGTGAACCAAAACTAATAGGGGCTTTATTTTTCTTGTGTGAGTGCCACAGAAGACAGACAGGCATCCTGGCTGGATGACAGCATGACCTTGGGACAAGTTCCATTCCCCATATGTTAGGAGGCGGTGGTCCACTGAAGGTATCCCAGCTTGGACTTCAGCAGGGATTCATGGGAGCTGGAATCTAGAAGTGCAACCCTGTTGGGGTCCCTGAGTGCCGCAAGAGGGTGTTGTCAAGGAAGGACTGCCCTGGTTTTCAAACAAGTGCTCCCCACAGGTCATACAGGGTCACCAGAAGCCATTCCAGGTCCAGTATAAAAGGAGCCCCTTGGAGAGTCAGAGTCAGGAGCCAGCAGGCAACACTGAACTGGAGATGGAAGGAGAGGATAGAGTCTCTTTGTTTGTATGGTTATTGTTTGTGCTTCATTGTACAAAGTGCTCGGTGGATTAAAAAATCTATTATTTGAACACATGACTGTGCTGGGTATTATTGTGCCTGGGGTTTGGGGCTTTGTGGCGCCCTCTAGTAGTTACACTTGTAATCCTGCATCAGCTTTCCCATGACCCTCATTTGCTAAATGTATCCCGATGCTGACCTTCAGTCATTTATGCATTATAATTTTTATAGGCACCAGTAGATGGACTACAAATATTAAAAGAGTCCAGTTTGCATACATTTTAATGTTATTAATTAATATAATCATAGTAATACAATTCAATTCTAATATGTTTCTTGGTTACAGATCATACAATATCTTCTCTCTGATTGTGTGTAAGTAGGCACACTTAGCACTGAAAAACATCTCTTAGCCTTTTAGTATATCCATTCATCCATCCCTTTCCAAAACTGCTTATCCAGAGTAAGGTCACAGGAAAGTTGGGGTCTGTCCCAGCAAGAATCGAGAGTAAAGCAGGAACAGATCCTGGACAGGGTATCAGCCCATTGCATGATGCACATACAAAGCAAACCATCAAGGTAGTCAAAGGCCTGCTAATAATGAAAACTGACCACTAATGATAATTTGAAGCAGGGCAGTTAATAAATCATGTTCAAGGAATAGACCAAAAAGGAAAGAGGAAGCATACAAAAACTACTACCTTCTAAAAAAATAAGTGTACATCAACTAAACAAATAAGTGAAAATAGTTCAAGATACTGTACATAATTAGAATAAATGAAAAAAATGAAATGATGGTACCATAACACAAAAAGAACAAAAATCAAAATTAGAAATATGTATATAAACATAAGAATAATGGCAACACGTACAAAGTAGGAGCAAGTAAGTCAAATGAAGAATGCAACATGAATATGACATATGTATTTATCAGAAAAATATGAAAATAAAGGCCTGAAACCAAAACACTGTCAATATAAAGTTACAATTTGTAGAGAAATTGCAAATTGTAGAAAAGTCCTTGTGGTGATAAACACAGTTTTTAGTGAAATTAGAAATGAAAATATTTTTGGGTTCTAATCCCAATGTGTGTGCAAAATCTGCAAAAAATTTTGAATGGGATCAAGTCTTCTGGGAAGGGCCTTTTATTACTTTTATTTTTTATCACTCCAGTCTTAGCGTCGTTACACTGATTACCCGAGTCATTCAGAATTAACTCTAAAATACTACTAATAGTTTATAAAGCCTTAAATAGTCACGCTCCATCCTCTATTTTGGAATGTCAGTCCCCCTACACTCCAAGTTGTAACCTTAGATCTTTGAATGGAGGTTTGCTTAAAATTCAAAGAGCCAAATTTTAAAGAAGTTGTGAGGCGGCCTTTTGCTGTTTTGCACCTAAAATCTGGAATACTTTACCAATAGAAATTCACCAGGCTAATACTGTAGAACAATTTAGTCAGTTTTACATTATTAGCTCTCCGAATGAAACAGAAAAAGAGCTACGCAGACTGATCCCAACATCCTTTTTAAATATGTTCAGGAGTCAAACCATTTTCTGACAAGGCAAAGAAGATACTGCTTGCAACTTGCAATTTGGACCATTTGTAATGCAACATTTGCTGTAACGATACATTCTATTTCCTTTAAAAAAAAAACCTTCAATTATTATATTATATTGAAATTTCTTTCATTGAAAATATGCACTTTTTGGCAACTACAAAGTAACTAGCTATTTACAGAGTGTTTTTTTTTCCATTTCATACATTATCTCAGTCTCCATGGGAAATGTCTAACATCATTCCTTAGATGTATTGTATTGGGATTATACTTTCAAAAGATGTCTTAATTTTTGTACACAGCTGCTGGTGGGTTAATTTTGTTTTGGACGAGCTCTGTCTCTCTTGGCATATCAGAGGACAGGGACTTCATGAAGTGTGCTCTGCCTCACTCAGGGAGGCAAAATGGGTGGGATGGTATGGAACAGGGGGGATGGGAGTTTGAGAGAGCTTTGGTATTTCTTATTTATCCTTTTACACCCAATAACCGTTAATGTCAACACAACAATAGGCGTCATAGCCATAACACCTGGCAATAATTTGAAATCTAAGTGAAAGCTATCATATGTAAAAATGTACTACCTTAACATAATTTATCTACAGGAACTCCTTACCCCTCATAACTCCCTACGCTCCCTCCGCTCTGCACACACTAACACTCTTCAAGTCCCCAGAACTAAGCTCAGCAGCATGGGTGACAGGGCATTTTCATCTGTGGCGCCGAGGCTGTGGAATGCCCTCCCGGATTACCTGAGAGCCCCACAGTCGACCGAGGCCTTTAAGCGAAACCTAAAAACTCATCTTTTTAGAAAGTCATTTTGTTAAAGTATTTTATAGATTCTTCTGTTTTTATTTATTATTCTATTTTTACTCTGTAGCACTTTGGGATTGCTAAAATATAAAGTGCAATATAAATAAAATTTATTATTATTATTATTAAAAGACTACAAAATGTCAACAAAAGTTCAGAAACAATGTTTTTAGGACCAAAACGTGAACTGGAATGTCAAGGGTTTCAATCATGAATTAAAGAGAAAGAAAGTATTCACTCACTTAACAGGTTTAAATGCCAAAATTGTATTTTTACAGGAGAGTCACATAATACGTACATACCGGTTTTGGTTAGAATGGGATTGGAATGGACAAATTTTTCATTTTGTTTATACAAAGAAAGCTACGAGGGTGGGAATCTTAATACACTGAACTAACCCATTTGCAATGTCAGACGTGATATGCGATCCTGAAGTGCGATATGTCATAGTGATGGGCAATTGATTTAATACTTAAGTGATTCTGATAAATATTTATGCACCCAACCTTGAATGAGAGAGATTTCATCCAAAATGTATTCATTTTATAATCTATTCCTAATGTGAACACTCATAAAATTATAATGACTGGAGACTTTAATTGTGTTTTAAATCCATACCTGGATAGGTCTTTAGCTACAGCAGCGATAACATCTAATACTGCAAAAATAATTACAGTTTGTAATGAATCAGAACTTATCACATCCATGGAGATTTTTAAATCCTAACCTTAGAGCATATTCATTCTTCTCACAACTAAATCATTATTACTAAAGAATTGATTATTTTTTCATAGACAATAATTTATGCCCATTTTCAAATTGTGTAAGTACGATGCTAATGTTATCTCCCACCATTCCCCTCTGATTATGGAACTCAAATCACTACTCCCCACATACACATCTCACTGCTGGAATTTTAACCCTCTGTCTTTAGCTGATGATAACTGCACAGATTTCATATCCAAGAAAACTGATTATTTTCTGGAGACAAATGTATCCCCAGAAGTCTCTGCAGGAATACTCTGGGAAACTCAGAACTGATTTTTTAGAGAGCAGATTATTTCATATCTCTCTCACAAAAAAAAAATGGAAACCAAGAAGGCATATGAGTTAATCAGTGAAATTACTAGAATAGATCTAGAAAACGCTGAGGCACTATATAGAAAAAGACAGGTTTTGCAATCAGAATTTAACCTCTTGACTACTAAAGAAACGGAACAGCTCATCTTTAAATCGTGACATCACTACTATGAATAAATCTATAAACAGGAAGTCTGGAATGCAATATTGGCATGTAAAAACACATACAGAGATTAAAATAATAGACCTTAAAAATATAACCCATACATTTAGAGAGTACTATGAATCCTTATATTCTTCCCAGTCTAAAGAAGATAAAACACAATCTAATGAGTTCTTCGACTAATTACAGATACCACAGGCAGATACTCTTAGTGCTGTGGAACTGGATAAACCCTAGACACTCTCAGTATTACTAGACACTATAAACACTATAAACTCACTTCAAAGTGGAAAAGCAGCCAGCCCTGATGGCTATCCAGTAGAGTTTTATTAACACATATCAAATAGGTTAACTTC
The DNA here is from genome assembly GCF_900747795.2 of Erpetoichthys calabaricus. Lineage (NCBI taxonomy): Eukaryota > Metazoa > Chordata > Cladistia > Polypteriformes > Polypteridae > Erpetoichthys > Erpetoichthys calabaricus. The sequence goes on from NC_041402.2 coordinate 34,946,868, forward strand.
ACTATTATTATCAGAGTTCACAGAAGCTAAAGACAACAACATTTTTATCTCAAATTTTTTATCAAGCATTAATTTCCATCTGTTCTAAGAAAAATAAGGACTTACTACAATGTGCATCATACAGCTCAATGTCACTCCTGAATAATGACTTTAAGATACTCTCCAATCCTCCAGCTACAAGGATTGAGAAAGTACTTCCTTCTGTAATAACACGAGACCACACTGGATTTATTACAGGTAGACATCTTATAATCTTCGATGTTAGATTAATATAATATATTTACCCATTTAATCTAGCACCCCATAGATCTTATTATCTTTGGCTGCAGAAAAAGCATTTCACATGGTTAAATGGGACTACCTACACAAATCTGGGTTCGGTCCAAACATATGGGCATGGATCAAACTAGTCTATACTAGTCCAGATGCTTCATTTTGTATTAACTACATTATTTCGGTCTACTTCAAAGTTGAACGTGGTACTCGACAAGGATGCCCTTTATCACCTTTGCTCTTTGCAATTGAGCCATTGGCTGTTTACTTTCAAAATGGATCAGAGATAAAGGGGATTTTCAAAGAAGGACTTGCATAGAAAATATCACTATATACAAAATTCCATACCAGCAGTCCCAAAAACACTATCAGATGTTCAAAAGATATCTGGACTCAAAATTAATTTGAATACAAATGTGCTTTTTCCAATTAACACTCTAGAACCCAATATTAGACTGGACATCTTCCTATTTATCAAATCAAATCAAATCAAATAGTCTTTTAGTGTCAATTCACTATATGTACAGAACATTCAGAAGAATCGAAATACTGTTTCTCTCTCATCTTTGTAGTACAATAAAATATAAAATATAAAAAAAAGTATATAACATATAAGATAAATGAAATTAGAACTTGTAAAGTAACCTAAGTACAATGTGCAATAATCAGTAGTGCAAAAGCCACTTAGCAGATCACATTAATTATATAGGGGTAAATATCACAAGTAAATCTAAAGCTCTTTTTCAACAAAATTTTGCAGTCTGCAAGGAAAAAAATTAAACAAAATGTGAATAGATGGTCCGCCCTCCATCTCACATTAGCAGGTAGAATCAACATTGTTAAGATGAACATCCTTCCCAAGCTTCTTTATCTATTTCAAACAATCCCCATATACATTAACAAATCTTTTATTAAGGAATTAAATTCAATCATAACCTCATTTATTTGTAATTCTAAACATTCACGCAGCCACAGTGTGAATCTATAACAACCTTAAGCAGAAGGGGGAATGGCACTACCTAACTTTCAATTTTTATTACTGGGTAGCAAATATACAGGCCATAAAGACCTAGGTCCTCATGCATAACACCGTGCGTAGAATTCACATTAAAACTTGGCGGACGGACAAAAGCGGAAATGTGAGTATGCACAAAAAAATCCAGATGCATAAATCTGTGCGAACACTAACTTCCACGTTCTTCCGCTCCATAAATCCCGATCAGCGTGAAAAGTAACACATGCGCACGTGCCTGCTGTTCTGCCCCAACTCATCCCAGAATTACACCTCTTTGAACATGCAAATCAATATTAATAGCCCTTAAGCTCAGCGTTCTGTGAAAAGACAATGGCAAAAGGATGGGGGGAAATAGAAGAATTTCAGCGAATACCAAGCAGAGGCAAGGAAAAACTTACTATTTGTTGGTGTAAACAGTGGTATAAACAACAAAAGGAAGTTGATCAACATAGAGTGTCAGAGAAACTCGAAAGCTCAAGTTCACAAAGTCGCACTGTGCCCAAAATAAAAAAGAAGTTGTCAGATATCAAAGTCGCCATGAAAAGGCGAGTCATAGCCCACCATCTGAGTGTCACATGAAAGCTTATTAGTGTACAGAGAAAAGAAAAGAAAAACAGGCACACTGTGGGGAAAAAAGCTCGAAATGTCAACTTTAATCTCAAAAATTCCACTTTAATCACGTAGTTTATTTTGTCATTAAAGTAGAACATCATAAATTTCATCTTTAAATCGTTTAATTTACTAGTTTTTCAAATCCCATTGTAACTAAAGTAGCACGTTAAATGCTTTGTGTTGTATGTGCTCTTCTATGTGCTCTATGTGTGAGAATCACTACGTGCTTCTTAAACCGGGTTTCTCTTCCTCCGACAGGACACAGAATCCATTACATTCATGATATTACAGCTCTCTGAATAATTTAAATACTCAGATGTACAGATGTACTGAGCGTGTTATTAAACATGGGAGCACGGTGGCGCAGTGATAGTGACGAGCTGGTGCCTCATCCACAGATAGTTCCTGCCTCCCGCAAGATGCTTGCTGCGCTGTGCGCGACCTTCAGTGAAATAATTGCAATTCCTGTCATTCCTTTTCTTTCTCCAAGTAACCAATCACCACACAATCAGCTCTGTAATAGACATTAAGTCATCTGTAAGCTTAGAACGCTGATTCTTCAAAATTTTTAAGGAACATTGAAATATCTTCATAGTACATGTTTAATTATTCTATCCATCTATCCTTCCAGTTGTGTGCCAGCCCCAGCAAGAATATAGCGCGAGGCAGGAACAATCCCTGAATGGGCGCCAGCTCCTTGCTAGCGCTGCGACACTGTGTCCTCACATGTTTAATTATTAACAACAGAGATTATTTAAACGATGTTAACATTTTATCTGTAAAATGTAATAAGTATATTTTGCTGCATTTCATCTTAAAAATGATATCGTCGTCATATGTAAATACGTGCTTTATAAAGTGGCTCAGGTTCTGCAATATTATAACTGTATCGCAAGTTTACAGTGAGGTATTTGTATTTATAGGTACAAACATACATTATCTCAGTCTCCATCTTAAAAATGATATCGTCATCATATGTAAATACGTGCTTTATAAAGTGGCTCAGGTTCTGCAATATTATAACTGTATCGCAAGTTTACAGTGAGGTAATTGTATTTATAGGTACAAACAGTTCTACAAGGAGCACTTGATGGACTGATTGAGTGCGTTTATAGCTCTTGGGATGAAACAATTTCTGAACCGCGAGGTCCGTACAGGAAAAGCTCTGAAGCGTTTGCCATATGAGAGCAGTTCAACAGACAGCATGGCTGAGGCAGCATGTGCTTGATGCTGTATAGCGATAATTCTCTTTCCAATCATCTGCTGTAGAGCTGTGATTCCACACTCAGATACAGTGATATAAATACTTGAGAGTAACAACGCTAAAGCAGCTATGGTATTTGGAATAGTTTGGCTATTCCTTGGACCATTATATTGTTACAGGTTAATTAAAATCAGATGCCTTAAACTAATAAAGAATATGCGGTTAATTTCAGTGTACATGATAAAGCCGTGTCAGGGATGTGGATCTAAAAAAGAAAGGGAAACCACACTGGAACAAAGGCACTGCTTTGACGCTGGGTGCCGCCAGTTTGCAAAACCGAGCGGAGAACTCGAGTACGGCAGGGATTGAGCTAGCGTGAAAATGTGCATGGCTTTACGGCAAGTTTAGGTTTTATACATTGCAATTTGAGAGTGGAAACAGGAGTACACAACATTTTTGTGTGTATGCACCCTTTATACATGAGGCCCCTGGTCATTGTCACAAATCGATTAATATACACAAGCCTGGTCTGCAGTAGAATTAAAATCTTGCAGTACTTCTTTATATTCCCTGCTCTGTGCCCCAGTAAATACAAATTAACATAAATACACTAATAATCCAATTGCCCTTCATTCACCCAGAATATGGAACCAATGTAGGAAGCACTTTAAGACAGAGAAGCTCTTTTCTGTTGCACCTCTACATGACAACCACTCTTTTCCACCCTCTCAAACATATACAGTATTTAATGTTTGGAAAATGCTTGGAAAATGTCTGGGATTAAAAAAATTTAGAGATTTGTACGTTGATAATGTTTTTGCATTCTATGTGCAATTAATCTTCAAATTTAACTGTTCATCAACACAACTAATTTCAAATTTGAAACTTTGCTAAACTGAACCTGTCTAATTTTCCTCACCTTCCACCTATTTCTATCTCAGAAGAAATATTGATCGGTCTTGAAGCCTCAGATAGCATCTCCACAATTTATAAAAACATTTTAAAGTTCCTTCTTTCACTTAAGATTTCAGAAAAGGAGTGTAAGGCAGCCATGCACAGGATACACTCTAGCCCCATATGCCATGGCCCTCAATTACTCAACCTAAAATTTTCTATCAAGAGCATTTGTTCCGATTAAAACTATCCAAAACGTTTATGGGGCAAAATTCAACCTGTGAACATTGCAATCGAGCTCCATCCTCACTGGGCCACATGTTTTTAGGTGTGCACCAAAATAACATTGTTTTGGACAAAAATCATTGAACGCCTCTCAGATAGCCTTGGTGTAACCATCACTACAAACTCACGAAGAGCTGTGTTTGGTGGGCTCCAAGATGGGCGTAAAACTGGAGATCAACAAACAAACTGTAATCACCTTTACCTCACTACTGGCATGTAGACTTATCTTGCTCAACTGGAAGAATCCAAACCCACCACCTTTAAGTCAGAGGTAACTGTTGTCCTGTACTATTTGAAACAGGAAAAAATCAAATCCTCCCTCAGAGGATCTGTTTAAAATATTTTTTAAAAATAAGGCAGGATCTAATCAATAACATTTTAGAATGAGCTTCTATATCGGGCAAAAAGGATACTCTTCCTTCTTTCCTTGCTGCTTTTAAAGATTTACTTTGTTGGTTGGCTCTCTTCTATTTCTTTAGGGCAGGGGTTGAATTTTAGTTTTGTTAACTTTGATTTGATTGTATGGATTGTTATTTACTTTTATATAAAAAGATATATTAAGATTGTTCTAGATTTTTTTTCTTTCTTTATTACTTATTATTCAGTTTTATTGCCTAATCTGTTTTTTTTTTCTTTTCTTGTAACTTTCTTTAACATCTTGTAAAGCACTTGGAGCTACACTGCTTGTATGAAAATGTGCCTTGGAAATAAATGATGTTGTTGTTTGCATATCTTCAACTATTTTTCACTCCTTTCTTTAGTTGATGTATACTGTCTTTTTTGAACATAGGAGTTCTCCTATGTTTCCTCTTTCTTTTGTGGTCTGTTCCTTGAATATAACAGTTTGGTTTTTATTACCCTGCTAATACGTGTCATTAGTATGATGAACCTACACACGCACATCAGGGGACGATTTAGCATCACAAGTCCACTTAAACTGCATGTCTTTGGATTGTGGGGGGAAACCCAAGCATACACGGGGAGAACATGCAAACTCCATACAAGGAGGACCGGGGACGTTAGTCCTGGTCGCCTTACTGTGAGGCAGGAGTATTGCCACTGCACCACTCGGATCCATATTATATTATATTATATTATATTATATTATATTATATTATATTATATTATATTATATTATATTATATTATATTATATTATCTGCGGTGGGTTGGCACCCTGCCCAGGATTGGTTCCCTGCCTTGTGCCCTGTGTTGGCTGGGATTGGCTCCAGCAGACCCCCGTGACCCTGTGTTCGGATTCAGCAGGTTGGACAATGGATGGATGGATGGATATTATATTATATTGTGCCTTTCAAAGAGATTACCACTTCAAATTGCTTTACAGGTAGAGTATAACAGCCTCTTCACAGATATATAAGCAGGAGAGGTCAGTCAAATGACCAGCAGAGGCCCGGTCAGCTAATGGTGGACACTGAACAGAGAGAGCGGAGCTGAAGGTCTCCAGGCTGTTATTTCACATGTTTTCTATCTTAACCTACTTAAAGACAGAACTTTGCCTCTTCCAGACTTTTCTCCCTGAACACTGACTATTGCAATGTTATGAAAATGACCCTCTCCACACTTCCACTCCAGATGTTCAAGATATCAAGTACCCTGCCATGAGGATATCTACACAGTGTTATACTGATGGTGTCCTGTGCCCACCCTAGAGAAGTTTTGCTTTAACGGGGCGATGAAGTGGGTGATTAGATCGGCGCCATGAAAGCCCCCAACCACTTATCTATATGAAGTCCTTAAACCCTCATTTCAGATTGGAGAACTGTCAAAACCATTTTGTGATGTATACACAACCTAAACCCTCATCTCAAAAGAGAGACCCCTAAATCGCATTCTCTGAGCCCCATATACACACACTATGAATATGAAACTTCAGGTGGAGTCTCCCTAAATATTTTACAACATCCTGAACATGCTACCTGAACCTTAATGTCAGGACCTCATTTCAGGCCAGAAGCCCCTCTTATCCCACTGCAATATATGAATTATTTAAACTCTAATAATAAAATAAAGAACCCCTCTAAGACATTTAGAATATTTATTCCCCTAAATGTAGATTGGAGATGCCCTCTAAACCCCCTTTACCTTTGCTACATAACCCCAGTGTCAGATTAGGAACCCCTTGCTTATCCCATTCTGATTTAGAGTATATCCTAGTGTCACTTTGGGGGCCTCCACAAACATCCACACTTTGTTCTACAGTATACTCGTATGACCTACCTGAGCCCTAAATCTCACACTTGAGAACTATGAAAACCCCTTTTGTAAATACAAAATTCCCACACAAGAATTAATAAAGTAGAGACCTCCTCTAAATAAATGAGATGTTTGTAATACCTGGAAAGAGTGATGGTCAGTTGATGATCACTCCTGTTCTTTCTACAATAACATGATGTTATGGAGAAAGGAATAAATCGTGGCAAAAAAGAGAAAGGGCCATCACATAAAATAATGAAAGTGCCATGATTCGGTATGATTTTGGGTCCTCAAAGGCCGCCTGTGTTTTTCCGTCATTGCCGCTTCCAGTGTTGCTAGGGGCGTGGCATCTGAGGTCGTGACCCACGCGTAATCGACGCGACGGGATAAAACGACGGATACCAACGCGCTGAAGTATTCAAAGCTTATCATTGTAGTAGTTTATATTGTGTTCTGTTGTTCTCACAATTATTCTCTTCTGTATTGCTGTGATTTTGTATTATATACATGGGTGTCCCAGTTTTTGTTTAAACGTTTCTCTGCCTGTTCTCTAAGAGAACATTAGATTGCTGCACTATGAGAGATACCGAGATGCGGAGTATTTTTACGGATATGCGGATTTACAAGGGGAGATGGAAGCTATGAGAAATAAAAGGGGAGAGGGGGGAGCAATTTGACAATTATGGTACACGCCAAGTGTAATCTGGTATCCGTGGTGAATCTTTATTTCGCACCCTGCTCGTTATTCGGGTGATCCTGATGAATGCATGGGGTTAAGTCAACATCATGTGGTGGACGAATCTCACTCCAAAACTCATCTTGATGATCGAACACGTATTGTGTGTATTAGGTAGTTGTTGGATAAAAAGCCGCTTCAATGGGCGTCGGTTATGTAAGACCCCAGTAAACCGTGGTGTTTCTTTTTGAAATTGTTTATACAAGAGTTTAGAAAAATGGCTGATGTGCCAGGTTGCCGTTGGGGGGCGAAATCAGTTAATGAATTTATTGTTGAATTCAGAATGTTGGCTATAGAGGCCAGTACGGATGACGTGGCCTGTATGTCTGCATTTAAAAATGAGTTTAAGCAATGATGAATCTGCTGGCCAAAATTTAGACATTACTCTTGATGTGTTTATAGAAGTAGCTCAAGAGTTGGGCACGAGAATGTTGGAAATACGGCTTGAACGTAGGTGGTGAGAAATGGGGTCCTTATTTGTCGACCCGCCGAATCTAAAACCACTGCAGAGCTAATTTAAACGTGTTCTTTGGTTCCATGGCTCGTTTCTGCTCTCATTGTGTAAATAGCAGACATTTTCAAAATCGTTTTCTTTACTGTTGTAAGAGCTATGTTAATATGTTTAGGGGAGTTGAGCAAATCAACATTCCCGAGGCCTCCACCCTTTTATTTTCAAATGTATGATGGCCACAGTTTGCTGCACCTGTTTTGGTTCATTTTCGATGGGAAGAACGGCGGTCAAGAGCGGCAGCGCCGGTTAGAGGAGCGTCGTGGTGAAGCGGGGTGCTTAACGTCCAAAATGTTCAAAACCACCGCGAAACTCGAGTCGCCTCTTTACGTTGGGATTGCTAGGGTGGGAACTTGTAGTCAAAGCCTGTGCAAAAATCTTTATCTCTTCTTCTGTTAACAAAGAAACTGCTTTGCTAGATTCCGGCGATGCGGAAAACTGTACGTATTAGTTCATCATGGTAGATCAACTGCTTATTACTCCCGTACCTCTTGGGTGTAAGCCTCGTAACCTATCGGAGGATGGACAGAACACTTGGGATGTACTGTCCCTTTGCTTAATGTAAATAGTCTTTCACGAGGAAATTATTACCTCTTATCTAGTTACCCTGCCACAAATTATTTAGGACAGCCCTGGCTTAATAAACACAGTCCCTCTATTAGCCTGAAGGATAAAGAAATCATGAAATGGAGTCCGTATTGTTTTCACAAATGTATAAACTCACTACCGAAGCAGATTGTTTGTTTGTAACGCCATTTCAATCCTTACCCCCGAGTACTCTTAATTTATTGATGAGGCTTATTTTTAAATAAATACCTTATCGAGAGTATGACTGCACCATTGACCGCGGCTCCGTTACCTGAAGGACCGGTTTACACTTCATCGCGTCCTGAACTTGGGGCCATGGAGCAGCATATGCAACATGGTGTTAAAATCCACGCCCAAGTAGTGCTGACTTTATTGTTTAAATAAGTAATGGACGGGGGTCTTCGACCTTGTATAGATTATAAAATGAAATAAATGTTAAAAGCCGCAAATGTCCGCCCCCACTTGTATCCTCAACATTAAAGTGACTGATTCGGTAAAATTTAATGAGGGCGGCGAGACTCCATCCTAACTCGTGAGGGGAACGAATGGAAGTCTTTTAATCCAACGTGGAGAGCAACAACCGCACATTCCGAATAGACTATATGTTAGCGTTTCTCATCCTTTAAGTATTTGCGACCCGGCTTTTCATAAGTTTTAATCGCGCCCTCCTAACGTTTTTTTTTTTTTTTGAAAGGAGCCCACTAATGCCAATTTCTTTTTTTTAAAAAAGATATATCATAGATACATATACCTACTTTTTAACTCTTATAGACATTTATCTAACTCTAACTTAAACTACATTCGGATACTAGAAAAATAATTTGTTTTGGTTTCAATAGATTTATTTTTCACATTTTCTCTCTCCACTAGGGGGGCCCGCCCCACAGTTTGAGACCCACTGGACTATAGTATAATGCATTATGAAATAGCAGATGCACCGTTAAATGGTATCTTTAGAGACTTGTTGGGAATTTTGTGTATTAATGCAGCTGGATGATAAATTAGACTGGACTGCCAATACTGATGCGCTGTGCAAGAAAGGACAAAGCCGGTTATACTTCCTTAGAAGGCTGGCTTCCTTCAACATCTGCAATAAGATGCTGCAGATGTTCTATCAAACAGTTGTGGCGAGCGCCCTCTTCTACGCAGTGGGGTGCTGGGGAGGCAGCATTAAGAGGAAAGACGCCTCACGCCTGGACAAACTGGTGAGGAAGGCAGGCTCTATTGTTGGCATGGAGCTGGACAGTTTAACATCTGTGGCAGAGCGAAGGGCGCTCAGCAGGCTCCTATCAATTATGGAGAATCCACTGCATCCACTAAATGTCATCTCCAGACAGAAGAGCAGCTTCAGTGACAGACTGCTGTCACTGTCCTGCTCCACAGACAGATTGAGGAGATCGTTCCTCCCCCAAACTATGCGACTCTTTAATTCCACCAGGGGGGGGTAAACGTTAATATTTAACATTATACATAGTTATTGTCTGTTTTTTTTCACCTGCATTATTATCATTCTTTAATTTAATATTTATTGTATCAGTATGCTGCTGCTGAAGAATGTGAATTTCCCATTGGGATTAATAAAGTATCTATCTATCTATCTATCTAATGACATTGATATTTTCAAAGGGGGTCTCTGTCCATATTTGTCATGTTAAATAAGTACTTAACACTTAAAAAAATCAAACTGGAAAGTGTCATTGGGGGTGGGGGGAAATCTTTAGAATATGAAATATCTTGTACAAGTTTAACTATGGCTGGTGCTATTTGAGATTGGCGTCCTCTAGACGTGTAAAATGGGTTCAGAGGTTTGTGGGATTTTCAAACTATTTTAGAACGGAACTGAAACTCCAAACAAATTTTCTATCTCCCATAATCTTGTTAACCTGGAAAAAATCATAAAGAAAACCTTGTGTATGTACTAAAGAAGCTTGTAATGTGTTCCATCGCATGAAGCATTTATTTACTTCTGCCCATCCCTCTCCATACTTGGATTATTTAGATTTATTTATAAAAGCACATTTAAAACCGAGGTTGCAGCCAAAGTGCTGTAACACTGTCCATCTGGACTGATGCCACATTGGAGATCTTTATTTCTCCTGATGATTTTGCACCATCACTTATCCATAGTGCAAAGGCAAGTGTTGGGTATCTTTTTGTCTTGGGAGGCATGCAGCCAATAGTTACTTTTTGGCGTCTTTTTTTTTTTTAGGTTATAATGGTAATTTCGCCTTGAGGTTTGGTATTGATCTTTTACCAAGAAGCCCACCACGTGAAGATACTCAAGACTTGAGTAGTTGGGTTACTTTTTGACTTCTCCTCCTTCTTCCCACTAACACCCCTTCTTGGCCTTTTCTCCACTATGAATTGTTTTGTTTCTGAAGATGGATATTCTGGGTAAATAACTTGCCACAATCTCTCAACTATACGACTTTTCTCCAGTATGAATTCTCCTGTGTGTCTTAAGATGGCTACTCCAGCTAAAGCTTCTGTCACATTCAGAACAACACATGACTTTGGTTTTGAATGCACTGAGTTGTTATCCTGACAGTCCGACTTGTTGTTCTTCACACTCTTCAGCTGCTGCAGCAGCACACACAGCCTCTTGATCCGTGTTGTTTCCTTGTTCTTGGTCAGTTTTGACAGTTTCTCTCACAAAGAGACCTACACTGGAAAGAGGCTGTCATCAGATTCTCTGATCCTCTTGTTGATTTCTTCATTATCTTTTTGTCCTTTTTCTTTTTCTACATGGTCACCCTGGCATTGTCTGATACAAGCTACAATTTTTTCACCCACACCCCATTCATTTGTAACCCTTGTCGGCTCCCTTGCCAGGTGAGCAGCAGTGTGTCTGTCTGTCAAAGCAAAGCAGTCCAGGAGATAGGAGGTCATCTGAAAGTCCTCTATGAAATGACATGTCCACAGTCATGTAACTTGTTGTAGTCAAAGAGGTCCAGCAGTCTGTGAGACAAACAGCAGAGGCAATCTTAATTTTGTCTATTATCACCTCTTTTCATACAGCCTAGGTATTAGTTTTTGATAGTTTTTCTGCTAGGTAGACTACGACGGGTCCAGAAGATGTGAATACTCCTTGAAGCCCTTATCCTCCACTATAGAAAATGGCTGGAAGTCACAAGCAATCATTCTCACCAGAGCCTCATCAAGTTTGCTTTGTCTTAATGGATGCATTGGTCTTGTTACAAAACTGCTCATTGAAGTTTGCTGTTGTGGCCTCCTTGGCCTAACTGCTCCTTGCATGGTGGTGGGTTCTGCTAGTGTACTGGATATTGTAGATGTGGTCAGCGTGCCAGCCAAAGCCGTCAAAGGTCCAGCAGAAGTAGTCCTGGGGGTAAAAACAGCTCCACTTGCTGCAGGGCTATCATCTTCAGGCCCTGTTCTAACTTGTGCTAACAGCACAGTTGGATGTGAGGATTTAAGGTGCCTCCTCAAATTAGAGCTGCTTCTTCCTTTAGTTGAAAAACTTTTTTTTGCATATTTTGCATTTTGCTTCAGTGGCTGAAGTTGCCACAAAATGAGTCTAAACATCACTCCTTTTTCTAGTGCTCATTCTCCTGAGGTGTTAAAATCTGTCTTGGACTCTTCTCTGCTCCTCACCTAGTGCAAAACAAGGGGGGATGGGTGTGGAATGGTCACCGTTCCTTTGGTGACAGTCTTGAGTGACAGTTGTCCTTCAGCTGAACCATTGGTGTGACCCTAGCACATATTTTTAAGTAAATGACTTTAACTCTCCAGTTTTTATTTCATTTTGGGTTACAACTTGAAGTTTGTTATCATAACCTTTAATATTTTAAACTAACCTTATTCATTCAAATTCAAAATGTTATTTGCTTTTACTTTGGTCAGAAAGGACATAATGACCTTTTTATACAAATATTAGATCAATATGTTAAGTCTGCATAGGAAAAACAATTATACTGGGAAACTCAAAATTGGAGTAAAAATGAAGTGTTATAGAATAGTGTACGATTATTTACTATAAGTACTTTGTAATTGTAGGCTTGGATTATTTTATTATATAGCCTAGTGTTTACTTTACTGATAGACAAAGACAATGAAAGGACAAATTAATCAATTTATTTGTAACAGTATTTATTTATTTATAAAATAACACACCACAGATCCTCAAACAGTAACAAAATCATAGTGACAGAAATTGACAGACCTTTTTTATTTATAAGAAAATGCATTTTAGATATTTTTGATAATTTTATGATTTCTAAATATGATCCAACATACAACAAATGGAATTTTACGTTAGTATTTGACTGAGGTACTGAGCTGGTAAGTGGTCACGTGACAAAAGAACGAAAGACTCGAGGAATGAACTAATCAATTCTCTTTCCGGCTCAGACTGAGTTGGTTAAGCTTATGGGGCTGTCACGTGATGAACGAACGACTCGAAAAACCCGAAGACTCGAAACAGGTGAATCAATAATTCCAATACAGAAACTATAGGAAGTTGTGCAAATGCGCATGTGTGACTGAATGAATCACTCCCACGAGACGACTCGTTCTTCCCGGGTCACATTAGATTCGTTCAAAATGAACGAATCGTTCAAGAACGACCCATCACTGAAAGGTGGTCCTGATCGAATTATGCAACTTTTCGACTGACAACCGTCTCGCCGCCATTTTGGAATGCAGGGCAGGTGCTGCTGTGGACGAAAAAGGCACACTGGAAAGCAGACAGATAAGTTTCTAAATTCTCCTGTTTATTAATTTGGAGTCACAGTAAGTAGAGATTCAAAAGAGTATAACTTATTGCCGCAAAGCTCAATTGAACCCTGATCAAAAGCCAGGAGGGGTTTTTTATACTTCAGCATCTCATGATTAATAAGACAGAAAGAACATCCTTATCAAAACAGTAAAGTTAAACAATATGTCTGTTGAGCTAAGCATTCTGTGTTTTGGAAGCTAAGCACAGGAGAGACGCCTTTGCATAAACTACATGTACAGTTCTGAAGCCTTGTGACCTTGTCCCTGAAACATTCACTCTGAGAAAAGGAAAAAACAAGAAACAGCTTACATTTTATTCATCTGGACACTATTTCTCCTGAACCCTGGAATAACATTTTTGTTAGTTCATAAGCCAAAGTGTCTCTCACTGGCAAGTTACAAAATAGTTATTATAAAGATTCTAATTTACTAAACACACAAAATACATGGTGCTGAGGAGAACATTCTTCTACATTCCCCCCTTTTTGAACCAACAAAAATATGGGTGACATAGGAGTAACAAGGGAGAGAGTAGGAGAAGGGGAAGGAGTGGAAGGAAAGGAGGAAGAAATGGGAAGCATGCATTCTTCGTGTAACATATAAGCCTTGGCCACGGAGGCAGTGAAATACTGGGACACAATATATCTAATTAGGGGGACTATACAGCAGGCCACAAGCAACGGCCAGTGAAATAAAAACTGACCTGAGCCATCAGCCCCAGGGGCTAGAAATGCCAGAAGTGGTAGCTAATTTATTTGAAAGGGCAGTTAAACCTGGCAAAGCACGGTGATTGATCCATCGGGAGCCGTATTATTAGGGATGCAAGTGCAGCAAACATCACCAAACACAGTACATACACCCCCCTTTTCAGCAAGGAGCATATCTAATGCTAATCGATTTTGCCAAGTCATAAGAGATGTTCTATCAAGCTGTTCATGTATCCCTTCAACAGCCTCTTTAGTAAAATTCAGGAAACGCTGTTGGTTGTAATATAAGTAATTAATCCAATCTACATTTTTATTTATTGTAACTTGGGGGAAAATAGACTCAAATCCGGCAGCAACTTGATCTCGCGCTTGAAATTTATCAAGGACTCCGTGAGGGACACCAATGGAATCAAAGTAAATGCCAGGGCCGTGAAGAGAGAATGTGGAGGGGTCAGCAGAGCGGGATGGATGACGTCGGGCAGAGCTGGACGACATGCGAGGAGAATTCAAAGGGAGGAGGCGGAAAAGCATATCAAGTTGGGTTAATGCGCATGTGCCAGTCCAAACAGGGGGAAGAATATCAAGTAATTTTAATGTACTGCACATCCACCAAATATCAGCACGCGGAGTGGACTGTGTCAACCGGAAAAGTGATAATGTAGAATTAAATGAGGTGGAGTTAACCTGGAAAGTCTGGGAACAGAAGGAAGAAGGGATATGACCAACATTAGTACCTCGGAAGGGGGAACTATAATTATTAGAGAAGCAGGTATAATTGCCTTCATGAGACTGGAACATCGGGGGAGTCATTTGAGGAGTGGGGGGGGGGAAAGAGGAGAGAAAGTGTAATGCAGTTAGAGTCTTTTGGTGTGGACGGAGAGGTAAAAAGGGCAAGGAGACAAGGAAGACCAACAGGGTAAATATTAGAGGGAAAGGGACAGTAGCCAAATGTGGCCTGGCCGTAGCACAGGCGTAGCAATCAGATTGATTTACTTACTTAGCCAAATATAATACCCACTGTAACCGACGATTCTGATCGCCATAGCCAGTTTCAATTGAAAAAGTGGATGAGAGGGTGGAAATATTCATAATCTTAACAGAAGAAAAGTCTGGACCAGAAGTTGGGGTGACAGGTGTGTGTGCAGGAGAATGAGAGGTGTTAGTAACAGGATTATCAATCTTAACTAGAAATCTCCCTAAAGGGTCTGTTCCAGATACATATGCCCCTAATATATAGGTTCCTGAGTCATGTAAAGAGGAGTTCTTCAAAATGATGATCAAGGGGTTACAATGGTTGTCAGGACATTTATGAGAAGCATGTCCTTTTATGATAGAAAATCGATTTTTCAAACTGTATTTTTGGGCCTCAAAAGGTTGAGAACCCCAGTCCTCAGTTCCAGTGTTAGCAAAAACCCATTGCCAGGTGTCAGTTACTTCCCCAATAATACTTCGTAACAGTCATACACACGTATTTGTCAGACCAGGTCCACTGGGCTTGTCGACCAGTCCCACAGTTGATAATAGAGCAGAAATCAACCTGCACTGATGTGGTGATTCCTAACGGGAAAGTCAAGGTGACCAGGGCAGTAGACAAGGGAAAAGAAAGCATAGTAGCACAGCTATCAAGGGTGCCATCTCTTGCAATGTGAGGCGTGAATCCAGGCGGGCAATCCTTCCATTTTCACTGCATGTGGTGTGGATAGAAGAACTTGGAACGGTCCTCTCCACCTCGGCTGATGCCAATGTTTCCTCTGAGTGTCATGGACGAGGATCCAAGTGCCTAAGGGAATCGGCGTGTCTTTAGATGGAAGATTAGTCCTCCAGGCCTGGTTAACCTGCTCGTGGACTTCTTTCAGAGTATCTCGGAGACCTGTAAGACAAGAGAGATGATCATTGTCCACAGTATGCAGGTTAACATTTCCTATAACCATGCCCACAGGCATGGGTGTCCGGTCAGAATTTCAAACGGCGACAGTCCTAATAGCCGGTGTGTTCTACCCCTCAATCTCATTAAGGCCAGAGGCAAAGCGTCCGGCCAGGATAAATTTGTGTGCTCACAGATTTTTGCTAATTTAGATTTTAGGGTGTCATTATCAATTTGCAATTTCTGTGGTATGCCCCACCTAGGAATAATTTCTTTGATTAAAGCTTTGGCTACAGTTTTAGCATCAGCGTGTTTAGAAGGAAAAAAAAATTCTACCCATTGGGAGAACACACCAACAATTACTAGACAATAACGGTAAGCTTTAGACGGAGTTAGTTCAATGAAATCCATTTGGAGGTGTTCAAACGGACCCATTGGATTAGGTGTAACGGCGGGACTTACCTGGACTTACCTGGGTGCCCTTTCCTACATTAGACTTTTGACATAATGCACAGCATCTGCAGAACTGCTCTGCATATGTAGAAAAGCCTGCAGCTTCCCAGTCTTTTTCAACATCCTGAATCATGGCGTCCCTTCCAGCATGGTCTAGACCATGAGCGATTTTTGCCATACCTGGGAAAGAAGCCTTTGGGAGGAAAGGTTTGTTAGTTTGCCTATGGGTCCAGACTCCATCAGAGAGGGACCCTTCTTTGGACCATTTTTCTTTTTTCTCTGTCTGTGGCTGCACTCTGTAAAGAAACAAGTTGATTATCAAGGTCCTGGTTATTTCTCTGTTGGAATAAAGAGATTGGTGTGTTATTTTATGCAGCCTGTTTAGCAAAGTGATCAGCTAATTCGTTTCCTTTGCTGACAGGATCTTGTTTTCCTGTGTGAGCTTGACATTTAACGATCGCTAACTTTGAATCCCTCTTAATAGCTATAACTAAACCATCAATCAGTTTTTGATGTTGGATCGGTTTGCCAGCGCTGGTCTTAAATCCTCTTAATTTCCATAAGGCTCCATGATCATGGCAGACTCCAAAAGCATATCTGGAATCCGTATAAAGTGTTATAATTTTCCCTTCGGACAACTGACATGCTCGGGTGATAGCTATCAATTCAGCTGCCTGCGCGCTTAAATTTGATGAAATTCGGTTTGCTTCCAGCAGGTGGCCACCTTTCACTACTGCATAGCTGGTCGAGGGTGTTCCATTTTCCAATCGCAAAGAACATCCATCCACAAAAATTAATTCTCCAATATCTAACGGTGTTTCATGTAGGTCTAGTCTAGGCTTTACAACTTTAGCTATTTCATCATGACAGTCATGTGGCTCTCCGTCTTCTTCAGTTGGAAGAAGAGTGGCTGGATTTAAGGTAGAGCATCTTTCAACAGTGACATTGGACAAAGTATAGAGTACATTTTGATAGTGTATTGCTCTTGCAGTTGTGAGATGTGAGGTTTTAGCCTGTACTAAAATAAAATGAACGGCGTGAGGTACCTTTACTGTTAGGGGGCTCATGAGCACTTTGTCTGTATGTGGTTGCGTTAAAACTGCATTCATTAATCCCCCCTTTTCGTCCATGAACACAGTGAATGGACGAGAATATAGTCAGTGAGAGTAATGCATTTTTATTATTGTTTATTTATTTATTTATTTTAATCACATAGAGCCTTGTCAGCCTGCTATACCACTGCATGCAGCCAGATGGCAGTGTTAGCTAGATTTTGTAAAGGCTGTGCTCCTCCTGAAAAACTTACAAGCAAACAACTTCTCAGGCCGCAAGCTGGTACTACTTTTAAATTAGGAATTCATCTCACCGTGGTGCCATACATGCCAGCCTCCAGATCATGGAAAAGTCCGAGGCGGGACCGGGTCAGCGACAACAAGGAAACACTAATTTCCGTGGCGACCCAAGTGCCAACTGTAAACAAAGATAATCCATCTCGGGAAACACACAGCACAACTCCACAACAAGAAAACATTCCCACCAAAAGCTATGCAGCCACAGAGAAATATGCTGACTTAACCTGTTGTTTTGTGACCGGTCTTGGAAGGTTTTGAATGATGGTTAAACGGCCGCTAGAGAGAGCTCTTGTATCGCAAGAAATGTCATGACCTAAATATTTAACGATAGCTTGAAGTAACTGCAGTTTTTTCTTTTTTCTCTTTTCTTTTTTCTTTTTTTTTTTTTTTTTTTCGACACTTTTTTTTTTTTTTTATGGCCATTTTCACCTAAAAAGAATAGCAATTTTCTGAGTATCATGTGCACTTGTTGTTTGTTTATTTTTCTTTTCTTTTTTCTTATCTATATACTGTATCAATTTATTATCTTTTTCTGGCCAAAACCATAAACACAAGGGGCTTCAGTATATCCCTGAGGCATGACGGTCCAGGTCCATCGGTGGTTTTGAAAGGTAAAAGCAACCCAGAATTGAGAATCAGGGTGCACGGGAAATGGAAAAGAAAGTGTTAGCAAGGTCAATAACAGAGAAGTACCGGGCGGACGGCGGCATCGTGGAAAGAATAGTGGAAGGATTAGGAACAATAGGTGTTCTAGGAAAAAAAACCACAGAGTTAACTTGTCATAGGACCCGTCAGCCTTTTTTTACAGGAAAAAATGGGGGAGTTGACTGGAAAGTATGTAATTGGAATAATCGCTTCTCGCCTCACAAGATCAGAATGTACGGCGGCGATGCCAGCCTCTGCCTCTGGAGACAGAGGATCCTGGACACGGTACGGGCGGAAGGAAGATTTTGAGAAAATCACCAGTGGCTCAGTGTGCTATCCTTCCATAATCAATTTTTCCCTTGGGACCACAGTGCTAAGGAAACATGGGGAACCAAATCTCCTAAATAGAAAACGCTTTGTGAATATGTGAGGTGCACTGAAGCAACTGCTTTAGTAGACAACAAAAATACATGGAATGCGCAAAGTTTCAGGGCATGTGCTGGAGGAAAGAAAAGATTCTAACCAAGGTGTGTCCACTTCAGTAGGGAAATACTGGGCAGTACAAGGCAGGGTGTCCGGGACTTGTAAGTGAGGAAAATAGGCATGAGGGGAAAGAATGAAGGGCTTTCAAGAGGAAGGTGTGCGGGGAGATGTTCAGGGTCCAGGCTGTAAAAGAGGGCTTGGGGTGTGAAGTTTTGGCACAGGAACTTAGGAATGGAGCAGCAAAAATCCTTTGTCAGTTAAAGAAAATTGAGACTGACAATTTAAGTCATAAGATCCCATCCCAGCAGTTTCACAGGGCACAAATGATTTAACAGAAAGCAACGAGTCAATAATGAAACTGTTAATGCTGAGCTGTAACTGCACAGGAACCTCCTTCAGCGCATGGCTCCTGTGTCCATTTCAAAGGCAGTTTCTTTGCCATTAAGGTCAATAAAAGATCAGTTTCAGCATGACGAGTAAGCAAAGGAAACTGGAAAAAGTGGCTTGGGTCCCTAATATTTCTTAGGACCAAGGAATGTCATTAGGCTCGGGGAGAGGGGGTGACGGAGGCGCTTGTGTGGGCAGTTGCGTCTGAAATGTCCAAGTTCACCGCAGCAGCAGCAGGCATATGACGCTGGCGTCTGCTCCGAAGGGTTAGGCATCTGAGCAAAAGGATTATTAGGGTTTGATAAATGGAACCCACGTCCTCTTCCGTGCCCTCACCCTCGACCTTCAAAGAATTTTCCGCGTCCTCTCCCCCTAGCCAGGTCAGTTCTTCCAGTATAGTAATTCATTTGTGCAGCCAAAAGTTTGGTCTGTGTGTCTGACTCTCTTAATTTAGTCTGACTGTCAGCATGCTCTGCATGACGCTTGTCTTCCTCGAACGTTGCGGTCTTCCAGCCTTTTTGCAGGACGTGCAGACTTTGCTTTGAATGGCACTTCTCAGTCCCGAGATGAAAGGAGGCACTGCAGCATGAGTTCTATCGTTTGTATTGTCTAGCCCAGAGTGATTAGCCATCAGATCTTGCAATCGGTGAGCCGGCTGAAATTAGTGACCAGTTTGTGCCCTTTTTATATTTTTTCTGCCAGGGCTCCTTTCAAAGGCTCTCACTGGGCGAGGAAAGGACCTTCATTCCAACGCCAAGGGACACCGTTATGTTCACCGTGATTTAGTTGCCCATGTGGTGCTCAGCTGTCGACGGAGCACCTGTGTCCACTCTGCAACATTTGTTTCATACATGTTATCCAGCTGCTGTAACGGCTCCACAAATTGCTGTCCATGGACTGCTCGAGCGCTGGGAGACTTACTTTCTGCCATTGCAATCCAGTAGCACCTTGTGAATGATCTGAATTATCTTCCTCAGGGTCAATATGTGAGGATGGGTCATAATGATATTGTTCATCGTAAAAACCTGCTCCAGACGGTTCGTCTGTTAACAGGGGCGTTGTTGGAGAAGAGGGTGCAGGAGGTGGAAGCGAGGGAGTTTTGGTAAGGAGGGGGTGGACAGATTACGGGGTATAGGGGGTCTTTCTTTTCGGTCTGCTTTCTTTTACTTTCAGGCTTGGGCGCTGTCTCTATCTTCACTTTCTGCAACGCTAGCAATAATTCTTCCTTGTCTTTTTTGTGTTTTGACTTCAGCAGCCAGCAGGTTGTTACGCCTCTACTTATTCCACTTCTTACATGCCTTTTTAAATCCAACCCAGTCTGCTTCTCTATTAACTGTTTAGGGGACCCGCCTTTCAATCCCGACCAGTGTACTAGGAGCCTGGTGATTCTCTGAAAATAATCCTTCTAACATTAGGTTTTGAGGATCCTGGGGGACCTGTTTGACTGGCGTGCCATTATAATTTCCCATAGTAAGCGGCAGGCCTTCAACAGAGAGCAACTCAATCCCCGATTATTTCTCGTCCCACTTGTCGTCCCCGGAATCAACCAGTCGACAAGTGGAAATCAACCTCCCCTCTTCCAAATTTCACACGTACTCTAACTGCCCCTTTCACCCCTATTCCTCTTAATATAGGAACATGCCACTCGGTCCTTTCTACTCTAATTCTTAAGGGATGACTTACTAACATTCACACTGTGCCGTCACTCTCTATGAATCCCTAAAACCCTTCTAGGTCGATACGGTATGATTCTCTATTCTTTCAGCATGCTTTTATTTTTTATTCTCTTTTATTATTATTTTCTTTTCTTTTCCCCGTATACTTCTATTTCTTCCAGCACACCAGTCAAACCAACGGGAATCCCCCGAATCTACTCACCGCGACTCCTTCTGCCTGCCTGGAAAAATCCCATCCAGTTGCTTTTCGTTTTGGTCAGGAGGAGGTCAGCGACTCCCCACGCAGGAAAACGCCCGAGGTTGGCCAGTCCTAACTTTTACCGGAGCTGGTCCTCGATCCGCAGAAATCAGTCCACTTGGACGAACCCGCCCAGGGAGTCGTCTGCCCATCTCCTGCCCCACGTTCGGGTGCCAAAAACTGTGGACGAAAAAGGCACACTGGAAAGCAGACAGATAATAGTTTCTAAATTCTCCTGTTTATTAATTTGGAGTCACAGTAAGTAGAGATTCAAAAGAGTATAACTTATTGCCGCAAAGCTCAATTGAACCCTGATCAAAAGCCAGGAGGGGTTTTTTTATACTTCAGCATCTCATGATTAATAAGACAGAAAGAACATCCTTATCAAAACAGTAAAGTTAAACAATATGTCTGTTGAGCTAAGCATTATCTGTGTTTTGGAAGCTAAGCACAGGAGAGACGCCTTTGCATAAACTACATGTACAGTTCTGCAGCCTTGTTACCTTGTCCCTGAAACATTCACTCTGAGAAAAGGAAAAAACAAACAGCTTACATTTTATTCATCTAGACACTATTTCTCCTGAACCCTGGAATAACATTTTTGTTAGTTCATAAGCCAAAGCGTCTCTCACTGGCAAGTTACAAAATAGTTATTATAAAAATTCTAATTTACTAAACACACAAAATACATGGTGCTGAGGAGAACATTCTTCTTCTACACTGCCATCTATCGGCAACAAAAAGAATTTTAAGTGAAATCTCTATGGGCAGGTGCTGTGAATTCTCTATGTAACAAACTGAAGTTATAGCATAATGAAAATTGCATAATTAGATCTGGACCACCCTATATTTGTTCTGTTGCAGTTGGCACTCAGTAGAGGGTTGAGCAGATGAAGATGGTGAGACGCTGACATTCAAACGTAAATACTTTAATTCTGCATTTGGATGATGTCATTCAGTGTGGAGACACACTCCTTTTAAAATGGTTCTTTAATGGCATATCATGTTTGTTTACTGAGCTGTGTGGTTCCTCATACAACTATTGCACCATTTCATTCTGGGAAGGGTTCTTTGCATACAAGTTGGCTCTGTTCTTTGAAACACTTCCTAATATGTAGAAGATGAAATCCTGAATGTGTAGTTGAGTACTTGACAGGATACAAAGATTTGGATTTAGCCTATCTCTATCTATCTATCTATCTATCTATTTTATTGTAAGCAGCAAGAGTCCTTTTGAAAATCTTAAGCCACTGGTGTTTCATAAATCTGTCACAATCTATTCATGGTCATTTAATACAGTATTTGGAGCCTACACATTACATAAAGGTTCTTTCTGGAACTTTCATGTCAATGGGTCCATAACAGAACCAAAAATTGGTTCTCCTAATGGCATCGCTCAGAAGAACCACCCTGACACCTTGTCTTAAAACGCTCTTAAGATGCATCTGGTGTCTGCGTTGGTGCCGTTTTTATCACAACGATATCCTAAATCAGGGTTGCTAGATCCATCTGCCTTTTTTTATTCTAAATAGTTAATTCAAGTGGAGATAAACTATTGCCAACAATTTGCAATCTCCCATGTCGTAAAGTTGGCTATGGAGAAGTGGCATCACTGTTTAGAACGGGGATCTCAAACTCTGGTCCTGGAGGGCCGCAGTGGCTGCAGGTTTTCATTCTAACACTTAATTAGTGACCAGATTTTGCTACTAATTTAACTTTTGACTTTTAATTGACTTTTTTTTTTTTTTTTTTTTTTAAAAGATTTGTTCCTCTGAATTTCTTCGTTTCTTTCCTTAAATGGCACCCAAACAAAAATTTAATGTGAAGTAAGGGACACAACAGAAGAGCAACTAAGTCAGGGCCTCAAACTTCAATTTCACTCCAAGCAGCTACTTAGGTGCTGAGTCTTGTTAAACTCGTTCTTTAATTCCATGGCCTGTTTCTGCTCTCATTGTGCAATAGCAGACATTTCTGAAATTTGATTTTTCCTTTTCTGTTAAAATGATTTGTGGACCTGAGCAGACCAACATTCCTGAGACCTTCATCTTTATGTTCAGATATTGTATGATGGACAGTTTGCTGGTCAGGTTTTGGCTCATTTTGTATCCTTGTTTGTTTGACAGCTAATTAAGAAGAAAAAAAAAAAAAACTAAGGGGTCAGAGTCTTGAATTCATTTTAATTGATTTGCTCTTTAAAAGTTTTAATTAGCAGCAAAAACAATTAAAAGGGTCAGAATGAAAACCTGAGGCCCTCCAGGATCGAAGTTTGAGATCCGTGGTTTAGAAGGTGCTACATTTCCCCTTGGTTTTCACACTGATCATAAGACCCTAATGCAAAGGTTCTCCAGCTTTTTTGGTTTGTGACCCCCATTTTGAAATTTGAGTATTTTTGAGTCCTCTGCTGTTTGCTGTTTGTTACATTGACATTCACTTCCTATTAAATACATTGTTTTTGTTTTAAATATTTTCTTGTAATACCACTTGGTGTCGGAAACTCTGACCTAATAGATCTGAAGTCCAGAAAGCAGTGAAATGCATGCCAAGCCAGGTGGGCTTTGTCCTTCAGTCATTTTAACTTATCACCCAGGTAGTAAGAATGGTAGAGCTGATGCTTTCTCGTGTTTTTGAGCCTGATGATTGTAACTATTGTATCTGAGGAAAAATGTATTGATGTGTTTACCATACCAGATACGGAGGAAAATATGAAAACAATTAATGCAATTCCAAATCCAGGAGATTCCTCCAAAAACCCACCACCCAGGAAGCCATTTGTCCCCAGTGATAAGCAAGGCCAAGGGCTGAATTTCCGTCCTTGTTCTGTTTGGTCTCCATGGAGTAGCTCAAACTTTGATTCTGGTGGATGATAGACGCTATATTGCAGCTTGTGGGACTTGTCAGTCTGAACATCCCAGGGGGTACTCTGTTGGGTTTCTCCAACCCCTTTCAGTGCCTTTTTGCCCTTGGGAACACATTCTTATGGATTTTATCACAGATCTGGCCCCAAGTGTAATGCCACCAGTCTAGTTATTGTGGACAGGTCTTTGAAAATTGCCTGCTTTGTTCCTCTTAAAGGGATACCATCAGCATACATTTTCCTTGGGTTTCCATCATCCATAATATCAGACAGATCCACAACTTACTTCTAGGTTCTAGAAGTCATTTTGTGAAACGTTTGTTTCCGAGGTGAATTTGACTTCCCGGGTTCCACCCTGAAACAAGTGGGCAACCTGAATGAGTCAACCAGGATGTAGAAAATTCCTTTGTTCTGGAAAATTCAATTCAAGACTGGGCAGATTTTTTCCCCCTAGTAACTAAGTTTTCTTGGACTTTTTATGTCTTATATTCATGTACAACAATATACATTTATCTAAATACAGTCGTCATCTTCTGGAATATCATCATAACTCTCCACATTCAAACCCTGAATTTCTTACTACTCCAGACGCTTTTAGGATCCTCCAGGATCGCGGTGCGTTTGATGAATGGTTCGATGTGGTGAAGCAAAATGCTGACATAGAAATGTATTCATGTTGCCTTTATATTCAAGCGTCTGATATTCCCCAAAGTAACGACACATTTTAAGTCTCGTATACCATCTTCTGTGCCGTTTTTTTTATTTTATTGAACCTTACAATAACATCAGAATGTACGGCGGTGTATTTGAGCTACAGAGAGAAAAAAATGAAGGACATAATGAAAATGTATTTTGTGATTGAGGTTAATGCCAATTTTTTTACTTTAATGTCCACTTTAACCTTTTGTAGTTGACATTTACGACAGTCTGCTTTAATGATAAAGTAATCTTAAAACCGACCCAGTTGTTAAATTGCTATGCACTTCTGGAGCTTCCTCCTGAACTAACAGCAGCAATAGATTGCCCCACAAAGCACATTATATTTATGATATTCCAGCTCTCTGCACATTTTGAATTCTTAGATTTATACTTTATCACTTACATACTTAAATGCATTTCATCATGAATGTTACATTTACAGATAAATCGTTAACTTTGTTTTAAATAATGAATACTGTTAATAATTACACATATGGGGTGGCAGGGTGGCAGAGCGGTAACACTGCTGTCTTGCAGGGAGTCACATCCCTTGTGACCCCTGCCTGGAGCTTGCATATTTTACCTGGTGGTTTCCACAGTGGGCTCAGTTTTCCATCCAAAGACATGAAGGTTTGGGGATTAGGTGAAGTTACAACGACGCCAGTGTGTGTGTGCTTGTGTTCACCTTGCGATGAGCTGATGCCCCATCCAGGGATTTTGTTTTTGCTTCATGTCCAATGCTGCTGGAATCGGCGCATCCCTGAATTAATGGATGTAATCATTAAATATCCTTTTCAGAGATATTGTGGCAAGGTGTCCTCAGAATTGAATGGATGTTTCGGGCACATGCATCAAATCGTGTGAAGTATTAACCCGGCCTTAGGCGCCTGACTTTTCAGCTGAAGATCTTGACTGGGGCATATTTTCAGAGTAGGTCTTATTTTCAGGGAAACGCGGTAGATGTAAAAAATGAACAGACCACTCCAGGCTAAGATACATTTAACAAGAGAGAACCACAATGTATGGTCAAGATCTTTGGATAACTGTCCAACAAAGTCTTTTGAAGCTTTTGGTGAGTTGAGGTAAAACATGATTTTATTTTTAGGCTTTGAATCCTACTGTTTAATGAACCGTATGCATCAGAGTCGAGCATTACAAGGTTTTTTTTTTTTTTTTTTTTTTTTCTTGCATTTTATTCTGTATATAGTGAGCATTTTAAGCCAACATCAACAAAATGTAATTGATCTATCTTATGGAAGTTTATAAAATGATGTCTGTACCTGCTCATTAGTGCCCTTTGCTGGATGTTGGAGAAGGGAGGCCGATGCTTCTTCTAAAAGATAAGATTTGACCCCTTCATTTAACACCATGGTATGGAATAGCAAGACATTTTGTTCACTTCAGATGTAGTTCAAGTCTTGACCCATCTTCTGTCTTTTCATTAATGGCTCAATAGTCGAGCCCTGAAAACAGAAAAAGCATATTTTACCTAGGGAAATGTTACAAAATGGACCAAAAGAACATGCACAGAAAACGACCCTGTCCAAGCTGTGCATTTCTGTACCTTCTCATTTTTTTCTTAGGTTCTTAGTCATCATTTAAAAGGGTATTTGCTTGCTCAGTCCAACATATTTCCTTCAGTGATTTCAAAAAACAGCATTAAATGTAAAATGGTAAATATTCTATTTGTTTTTGATTTACAACATGGCTAAGCATAAATGCCACATTACCACAGAACTGACAAAGTTATTAAAGGAAATTTTAAACCTCATTTACCCCTTGGGGCTTGAGTTCTCAAGCAACATTATACACCACTACTTCGTCATTCTAAAGAGGATTGAGTGTAATTAAGTTATTAAAACTAAGTTTTATGTTATAAAAATTTATGCAAACCATTACAAACGTGCATTTAAAATAAGTGGATTTTGAAAGGTAGGTGTTTCTGGAACATCAAAACCACTAGGGACAGTATGCTAAAAGTAAAAAAAAAAAAAAAAAAAACAAATTAAAAAATATCATAAATAAAATCAGCATAACTCAACATAATACCTGACACAAATTATAGAAGGTTTCAAAAAACTGGTATCCACAACCCGATACGAATCTACCTCCACAAATACTCCAATGAAAGAAGAGAACTAAAGTTGAGACGCACCTCATTAAAGTCAAAGGGGGCCTCGAGGATGACATGCAGCGCCTTCTACAGACAAACCACTACATGTTTATTTGGAAACTGGGCACAACATTCAATACACACACGCGTGCACACACACACACACATCTGAAATGGTCATACCATCAGCATGAAAATTCCAGTCATTGGTATTCCTGACTTGGAAGGCCCGAATACATGGATCAAAAAATTAATCAAAGAAAAAAATGTAATACTCCTATAAAATGTGTCTAGGTATCGGGTCATTATGACATTTACAATGTCAAATCCTGATCGTGATTTCCATTGTCCAGGAGACACATGTTGGGCAATTTTCCTGCATGGAAAAAAAAAAAGTAAACATGTAAGGCATTTTTACATTGACACGAAGTAATCTTCATAGTATATTAGTAAATATTAATATACTAATATTATTTAATTATATTTATGAGTAAACAAAGTAAGTTCATACAAATGACTTTTTAAATTAGATAATCATCAAAGTTCTGGAACAACTGAACAACATGCTGGAGTAGAACATTCACCAGAACTTTCATTTGAACACACAAACTTCTCTCGGTCACAACAACAGTCAAATAAAACCTGCACACCGTGACATAAGATCTGTCACCAAATCCTTCTGGGTCATCTCTCTTCTCATAAAAAGAATCCAGAAAGTATATTTCTTTCTGCTTTGGCTTCAACACCAATTATGTGATACGCAGAGTTTATTGAATCAAACAGTAAGTCGTAATCCATTCTCCTTTTTCATACATTGTGCAGGTGTATCTGTAGATGAGGATATGTCAAAAAAAAAAAAAAAAAATTCTCTTTGCAATCTAAAGCCATAATTATGGGAGTAATAGTTTACAACTTTGCTCTGAAATTTTAAATATGCAAAGGAGAAACTGATTTAAGGACTGAACAAAGTGCATTTGTTTTAATATTCTTGTGCTGCCAACCGGAAACCATGTATCTAGCATTATTAGGTGATTAAAATGTGACTTTGCAAACCAATATTATATTTGCTTCTATGACACTAGTACAATAAAATGTATTGCCTATAATATTTGTAGCTTTTTCACCTGTTTATTCCTATGCGGTTTGTTTAATTGCCCAAAGTTATATGTAGAAGGGAAGGAAGTGCTAAACTACTGTACCTGACGAGTGAAGAGTGTATGGGTTTTGAGGCATTCTGTTAAAGTTTGTGTAATTAAGCATAAAAGGGGGGAAAAATAGGGTCACATACTACTGTATGCAGCAAAAATGTCTAGTACAAAAAGTTTAGGATTAATTTCAAAGAAAGTGAATACATAGAAAAAATATATTTACTGTAAACAGTCTAATGTCTTGAAGGAGTCCAAATTGGAATTACTAGTGCATCCTTCATGTGAGAATTGGCCTAAAATGAGAACAAATCAGTTCGTACTTTGAATATTGTTAAAATGATGGTCACATTATATATGAAAACTTCTTGCAGGTAAACTTTGCAATGGAGCAAGATACCTTGGAGGTCCCCAAGTGGCAGGGACATACAAATCTCCCATGTAAATGTCTTTTTCCCTGCACAGAATAATTTAAAACCTCTCTGTATATCAAAATATCAGTACAGACCTCAAAAATAGAAATGTTTCACTATCCACAGTGGAAGGGTATATTCATTAACCATAGGAACATACCTTTTTAGACTCTGTGTTGCACCAAGTGTAAGCATGCATTACCAATCTATAAAACAGAAGCTAAATGTTAATTTTATAACATGACTAGACATTAAGCCCGTTACAATAACGGCCGCTAGAACAGTAGTGCATAAACATTAGGAGGAACAGTCTATAATAAATGGCAAGGGACCGTCTATTTTCTGTTACAGTAATACTGGCTTGTATGTGGCTGTAATATGCGTCGCTGTCTTGTGTGCCTTTTAATTTTCTCTCGCAGTAATACTGGCTTTGCTGTCCATAATAAGCGTTTAATTTTCTGTCACAACAGTGCGCAATCAGCAGTCTCTCCAGCAACGTCTCTCCAGCAAGTATTTTAATCTGTGCTGGCGTGCAGCTGATTATTGTATGTGTGGCATCTCCCCAGCAATGGATTTTATGTGCGCGAAAATAAATCTACTTTTAAGTCTTCATATTGTAATATCATGAAAATTTGTATATTTTGGAAAACCCCTTCAACGACCGACACTTTACCTGGCCAAGCTTCTTAATCGCAAATCTGACATCCTCGGAATGAACACTTGCACAACAACAAACACTAATCCCACCTCTTTGAGGAAGCTGGTCTCCACATCTCGGTTCCCGATTGGATTTTTCGTGCCTTATGTTTTATATCTTACCTCATATACCGAAATCCGATTGGATCAGCCGTGTGATTTTATAGGTCCCACCCTCTGTCTTGTGTGACACGTCGGGCAGCCTTTGAAGCATCGCACCATGCCCCACGCATGCGCACTTCACCAGAAGACACACACACACACACACACACCTGGACGCACACAGGGGTTTTATTAAAAGAGGATGCCATATAATGCAATCAATGCTTGACGTCTTAGTGGATTCCATCCAAGATTCTGGTCTAATTGTCTGAAAATCTGATCTTGCCAACCACACTCCTCCCACTTCCAAAGTCTCCATCTGTGACTGGTATCCATTACAAACCTGATCTGTGGCAAAATAGCAAATAACCATTGTACGATTTCAATTAAACCTACACAGTTCCTTTAACATAAACTGTCCACATCTTTACATTACACATACTGTGGCATAGCATGCTTCAAGTGTGTGCCATTTTCTCCTGCGTGGGGTGTAACATAAATCCCCAAGATATATTCTGCAAACTTGAGACCTTCACAATGAATTCCACACTGACCTGGAATGCACACAGTAAACAGTATTAGTTTAGGTTAAAACACACACTTACACTTACACATTTGTCATTTTCACCATTTAAATGCGACTGGACTTGCTGGACAGGCTGCTTGAAATGTTCCTGGATGACTTATTGAATGCAGTGGGGATGAAGATGGAGGAGAAGGAGCTAAAGAAGCTGCTTGCAGAGCTGCAAAAGAGGAGACATTTCAATAAGATATTTTTGAACATGACACGATAGATACCTGGAAGTGCCTTTCCAGTAGAATCAAAGGCAATATTACTCCCTGGACAAATCTTTCTCTGCTCAGCCAGTGCCTTCTGACTGACACTCTGATTATGTTGATCATCAGGAACACACAAGCAGATGGAGAGAGCATATTGAGAAAATAATTGTTTTTCCACATCTCTTCAAAAAAACTGCTCTGCCCTCTGAGAACGTATCCACCCTTGCAATTCTGGAACCAATGAAATTCTTCTCCGCACATCCTTCTCATCCTTTTTGTTGTATTGGTGGAATGTATCGGATCATAGTTCTCAGTGGATCCTGTGACCGGATGACCATTTGAATCAGGTGTGACTCTTTTTAGCATTGAGCCAAGGCAAATGTATTAAGTTTTCTTTAACTGCCATTTCAGTGTTGTCAGAGGTTGTTTAATGCAAATGAAGGACGACTAGCAGAGGCAAAGTTCTCTCTGGCTGCCGCAACTTACAGCGGTTTACCAAACCCCTGGCAAAGTCATAAAAGACCACATTTTGGAATACGCATCCAGGATAGCAAGATATCATGGCCACACTATCCCTCGAGCATAAACTCTGGGATTGATGTCCTGCTGTCCTCCACCAGGTATGCATGTACTCAGGAAGTCCTTACCAGCCAATTTTAAAGACCCCCTTTTTGTGTAAGTCCATGATAACAATAGGAAGATTGATACATTTTATTTATAGAGCGCCTTTCCCATGTTCAAGGCACTTGAGTTTAACAAAGAACGGCAGGGTATATAGCGTTGTACTAAACCAGAAATCAACAGAGGCTTTTTCTCTGAATTTACTGTCTTAATCTTAACAGACAACATAATTGATGGTCTCACACACACACACGTTACATGAGCATCTTGACTGAGAGAAGGGTAATAAAGTCAGGTAGAGCTAAAAGCCTTCCCGAACAGATACATTTATTTTTGTACAGCCCAAAATCACACAGGAAGTGCCGCGATGGGCTTTAACAGGCCCTGCCTCTTGACAGCCCCCAGCCTTGATTCTCTAAGAAGACAAGGAAAAACTCCCAAAAAAACCTTGTAGGGAAAAAATGGAAGAAACCTTGGGAAAGGCAGTTCAAAGACACTCCTTTCCAGGTAGGTTGGGTGTGCAGTGGGTGTCAATGGGTGATCAATACAATACAATACAATACAATACAATACACAGAACAGAACAAATCCTCAATACAGTAAAAAAAAAAAAAAAATTATTATCCATCAAGCTGCCTCCCCCATTTGGCCATTCCACGGCTGAAACAGTGCTGGGCCAGCCAATCCGATGAAAGGACCCCTCTTTCCCACGATTCCTGCGATCCTCCATCAGGGATGACTTTACCTTAGGCAGGCAAAACAACTTGGCAGGTGGGCTGTGGCACCAAGTGCCACATTTGAGTACCAAGAAGAGAAACAGAATAGGTGAGGGTTAGTATCCAGTTCTAACTATCATGTTACTTATGTTTTAGTGCTAATGACCAACAGAGATGCAGTCTGTATAGTTGATCAGCAGCTCTAGTCAGGGTGTGCTAAACTGAAGCAGTGAGTCTTCAGCCGGGGTTTAAAAGCTGAGACCAAAGGAGCATCTCTTATAGTAGCAGGCAGACCATTCCACAGTTTAGGGGCCCTGTAACTAAAAGCTCGACCTCCCATTGTTTTATTAATCCTTGGAACCATAAGCAGACCGGCATCTTGATCTTAATGTGCGCTCTGGTTTGTAAGTCATAAGTTCAGACAAGTAAGCCGGACCTTGGCCATTTAATGCTTTATATGTTAAAAGGAGGATTTTTGAAATCTGCCCTAAACTTAACCGGGAGCCAGTGTAAGGATTTAAGAATTGGAGTTATGTGTTTTCTTGTTCTTGTAATTCTTGCAGCCGCATTTTGGATTAACTGGAGACTGTATAGAGAACAGTTTTTTCACATCCAGTGAAAACCGCATTGCAGTAGTCAATCCTACTAGAGGTAAATGTATGAATCAATTTCTCCTGTTTTATTTAGAAAGCGCCTTAATTTCCTAACATTTTTTAGATGGAAGAAACATGTTTTGGACAACTTTGTAATATGCACTTTAAATGACATGCTAGAGTCAAAGAACTCCTAGATTGTGGGCTGATTCAGTAAAATTAATTGGGATTCCAACGGAGTTAAATGATAAAATATTGTTATGATCAGCGTCATTCCCTCAACAATCTGTTTTATCTGTGTTTAAAGACAAGTAGTACTCATTCATCCACTCCTTTTTAATTTGCCAACACAACTAAAGACAATGGCGGAGAAACTTCATTTGATTTAATTGAAAGGTATAACTGGGTGTCATCTGCATACGAGTGAAAATTAACTGTTTCCTAATGAGAGATCCCAGTGGAAGCACGTAAAGTGAAAACAGTAAAGGTGTCAGTACTGAGCCCGGCGGGACACCATATTGAACTTCTGTGTATAATGATGGAGTACTGTCAGCACATTTCTGTACATATTGGAATCGATTTGATAAATAAGAACTAAACCAAGCAAGCACAGTGCCTGTAAGCCCAACATTTTCTAGCCTGTGCAGTAAAATAAAATGGTCAAAGGTGTCAAATGCTGCGCTTAAGTCCAACAACATAATTACAGTGGAGTTTCCTTCATCGGAGGATATCAGAATGTTTGCAACCCGCGTTAGTGCCGTTTCTGTTATATGACCAGTGTGAAAACCAGACTGGAATTTCTCAAATAGTAATGTGTAAGGTGTGTCTGAAGCTGACTGGTGGCTACTTTTTCTAGTATTTCAGAAACAGTAGATTTGAAATGGGCCTATAATTATTTAGTGTGTGTGGGTCTAGGTCTGACTAAGTAATGGTTTAATGACTGACACTTTTAGTGCATCAGGTACTGTGCCATGCAATGAACTACTGATAATGTTTAGGATAGGCGCTGCAAGAACATTCATTGAACTTTTTACTAGTTTTGTTGGGACTGGATCTGGGGAACAAGTAGTGGGCTTCATTTTAGAAATTAAAGTTAAAACTTCCTGCTCAGTTACAGGATTAAAATTACTAAAGTGCAGATGAGTTTTGAGTTGATTTTTAAAAGAATTCATGGAGTCAGCTGACCTGATTAATTTTGGTAGGTCATTCCAGAGTCTGGGTGCTATACAGCTGAAGGCCCTGTCACCCATGGAGTGTAGATTAGTGTGGGGTACAACAAGATTGCCAGAATCTGAGGACCTTGGTGGATGGGCAGGCACATAGTGATGGAGTAGGTCACTGATGTAGTTTGGTGCGAGGTTATTTAAGGCTTTGTAGGTTATTAGTAGGATTTTGTATTTGATTCTGTAGGACACAGGGAGCCAGTGAAGACGGAGCAGGATGGATGCGATGTGCTCACTGCTGCTGGTTCGAGCAAAGACTCTTGCAGCTGAGTTTTGAATAAGCTGGAGCTGTGATATAAGATTAGAAGGGGCACCTGCCAGTAGGGAATTACAATAATCGATGCGGGATGTGATAAAAGCATGGACAAGTTTCTCAGCATTAGAAAAGGAGAGGAAGGAGCGAACATGGGATATGTTACGGAGGTGAAAGTAAGAAAGTTTCTTAATGTGATTTTATGTGGGTGGAATAAAACGGAGAAATCAAAAATGACACCAAGATTCTTTGCAGTAGAGGCAGGTCTGATGAGATCACTGCCAAGATGGACTGGGAAGGAGCTCATTTTATTAAGTGGCACTTTAGTCCCAATTTGCAGGAGTTCAGTTTTGTTGCAGTTTAATTTTAAGGAGTTCTGACCCATCTGGGTATTAATTTCACTGAGGCAGGTTGTGATCTGAGAAACCTCAGATGAAGCTCCACTTTTAACATTGAAGTAGAGTTGAGCATGATCTGCATAAAAATAACCCAGTCCATAGCTACAGATAATATGGCCGAGTGGAAGCATATAAATACAGAAGAGAAGAGGGCCGAGGACAGAGCCCTGAGGAGCTCCTTGTGTGACTGGCACTGAGCTGGATCTGCTGTTGCCAAGACTAACAAACTCTTGCTTATCAGTCAGATAGGACTGGAGGGCAGTGCCAGAGTTCTCTCCCAGCATGCTCTCCATTCTGAACAGTAGAATGTCATGTCTGACCGGAGTGTCAAATGCTGCACTGAGGTCTAATAGAATTATGTTGGTTTGTTCAGAGTCTGCTGCCATAAGCAAATCATTGGTTACCCGTAGCAGAGCAGTTTCACAGCTGTGCCGCGCCCTGAATCCAGACTGAAAGGGTTCCATCAAGTTATTAGAGGTTAGGTGATTGGTGAGTTGGGAAGCTACAACACGCTCAAGAACTTTTGACAGAAAAGGTAAGTGGGAAATAGGCCAGAAATTGTTAAGATTGTCGGCATCAAGACCAGACTTTTTTAACATTGGGGTTACAGAAGCAATTTTAAAAGTGAGCGGCACAGAGCCAGTGTCAACGGATGAGTTTATTGTTGTAACAGTCGGGATTATGGCATGAAAGCAGGATTTAAGTAGTGTGCCGGGGATGGGGTCCAGTACACAAGTAGTCGGCCTCATCTTACAAAGCAGGTTATTAACAAACGTGACTGGTGAGAACTTAGAGAAGGAGCTGGATGGAGTGGGAAAACAGATATAAACAGATGATGTATTTGTTAGTTGAATTATTTAATCTTTAATTTTGTTACTGAAAAAGTGGAGAAATTCCTCAGACTTCAGTAGAAGAGGTAGTTGAGCCAGATGCAGGTTCAAATTAGTTTAACTACAGAAAACAAAACCCTTGGGTTATTGTGGCCACTTTCTATTATTCTGCCATAATGGGTGTTCTTGGCAGAAGTTAGTGCTTCTTTGTAGGCACTTTGGTGGTCAGAGAGCCTGGATGTGCACGGTGAGGCCAGTCTTACGTGACATTCTCTCAAGGCGTTGGCCAGCTGCTTTCATAGATTGAGTTATACCAAGGAGCTGAACGCTTAAAGGAAACCTCCTTATGTTTTAAAGGAGCTGTTTTATCTAATGCTGAATGAAGGGCTGAGTTATGGTGTTCAACAAGACTATCTAGTGTTGACAGAATAGGTGCAGACAGTAAAAGATCAGAAAGGATAGAGGAACAGATAAGAGGGAGAGATAATGAGACAGTGAAAAATACTGCTTTATGGTCAGTCTCAAATCAGTGCTGCAAATGTTGGCAACAGATAGTCCAGAAGTGCAGATCAGGTCCAGTATATGACCACCAGAGTGGGTGGGAAAATCAACATGTTGTGTCAAGTCAAAGCAGCCCAGTAAGGATAGGAATTCATTTCTCAGTTTAGATGTGGGGATGTCAATATGGATGGTTGAAGTCACCGAGAAGGATAATTCTGAGAGTAAGAGCTTAGGTGGGTCAAAAGTTTAATCCGATTGGATAAGAAAGATGCATTGTATTTTGGAGGACGATAAAGAACAATGAGTGAGACAGGACCTGATTCAGTTATTGGTTTAAGAGCCAGGCACTCAAAATGCAATGGACAATCAATTGGGATTTGTTTGATGTTTAAATCTACTCTGACAATTACTGCAAGCCCACCGCCTTGTCTTGAGCTGCAGGGCTCTGTGTGGAAAGTGAATCCAGGTGGAGTCACCTCCGTGAGAGACGTAAATTCGTTCAGGTTTTGCCAAGTCTCCGTTGGAAACAGAATATCAAGTTTGGTGTCAGTGATGAGTTCTGACAGAACCAATGCTTTGCCATTTAAGAGATCTTGAATTAAACAATGCAATATTAGTTGATGAGACTTCTTTTTGCACAGAGCCGTGATCGGAGTTTATTTTCAGATAATGTAAATTCGGCACACTGACACTTCTATTTCCATGGCCATGAGAAGGACAGTGTATTCCTGAGCAAATGTCGCCGGTGGTCTTTTCATTCGGAGCTCAGCGGTGGCGTCGACTTGACCCGTGATGTATATATTTAGGGCTCCGAAAAATCCCGCCATCTTTTAGGATGTTCCAGTCAGACCATTTGCTCTGGACAAACTGTTTAATAAGGAGTTTGCCATGAGAGTATTTTAGCATGATAGTGAGTGATACTTATCTGATAGCAGTGGAGAAGCAGCACAACATAGCAGGAGGAGGTAGCAGGATTTGGAAGTTCCAGCATACAGCCATAAACAGTAACGTTGGGCATTACAGGTGTGATCACCCCGGAGCCACCGGCCAGGTGGGTATGAACATCAGATCAGTTCTTAGTCGAACAGTACTGTAAAATGAATCAGGAGCAGACCAGAATAGCAAATATAATCGAGACAAATTATCCCGAGGTCCTAGATCGCCAGGTACAAAAATGTTCGTTGGTCTTGTCCCGTGATCCACAGGTTCAGTTGTTCCCAGTCAGTTGAGTCCATAAAATCTGTAAATATTAACCAAATCCATACAATTTGAGTCAGCTGCACCCACAATATATGTACAATAAAGGAAATAAAACAACACCAACACCACCAACATTTATTTATATAACACATTTTCATACAAAAAAAGTAGCTGAAAGTGCTTTACATAATGAAGAAAAGAAAAATAAGACAACAT